>NW_007377520.1:643554-708395 GCF_000475195.1 Diaphorina citri | reverse complement strand
AACCAAAACAACACCACGAAACTACACAAAATGGCTGCGTCCCAGCCCCCGGACGACAATGCAAATATACTGTCCGTGAAAGGAAAATAGGATTATTTCATACCTGACTGATGGAACAAGACATGGCTTTTATACAACAACAAACAAAAACACACAACAGACACAAAACACACAACATTCTCACCATAACATCAATCACACCACCCATACCATTGCACCACACACCTCATCCCATCATATACATACACCACACACCATCAATCACACACACACCATCGCACCACACACCTCATCCCACCATATACACAATCACACCACACACCATCCATACCCACACACCACACACACCATCGCATCACACACCTCATCCCCTCTTAAACACCATCACACAATCACACGTCCCAGTTTCATTCCAGTGACTCCCAGTGAGATTATTTATTTTGGTCTAAAAGTGTAATCTTCTAGGATTCCTAGTAAAGATTGCAGTCCGTATTTCAGGGAATTTTATTTTGCAGAAGCGTTTTTTAGCTCAATGATCTTAAAAAAATGAAGGGGCAACAACCAACACGACAACACGTAAAAAAATCTGGTGTGAACATCACACGACTTTCTATTACATTAAACTTCTCAACTGTAAGTCGGACAGTTCTAAATGTTTCACCATTCGATTCGGCGGGTCTTAAATGATCGGCTGAAGTGTTATCTAAAACTTTCTCGCTTTGAGTTCATAGGTCGTCGCGACAAATTTCGAGATCAGAGCTCATTTGTGTGAGAAAATGTGAAAAAAATCCCCCAAAAACTAGTTTTTTTGGTTTTTTGGCTTTATGGTTTTCTGGACAAAATTTGCACCACCATTTTCGTGTTCCTGGTAAAAAGACCTTTAATTTGATATATAGGTCGACCAGGTTTGGATAAGTCCTTCTATGGGGACAGACAGACCGACCGACCGACAGACACCGAAGCGAATACAATAGTCCGTCCCTTATACCTTTTTATTACTATTGTAATAATAAAGGAAGGACGGGCTAAAAAAGAGGAAAATGAACTAAGGGAGTATTTATGAGTAGCCTCCTTGTTATGATATGATGATCAATAAAACTCTGTCTTGAGCTTGGGCAGGACACCAAAAATGACATCACAGCAAGGGAAAAACTCATTATATGATGAAATACTGTGCTCATGTTGTCGGTCATAAAAAAGGAAAAATGACATCAAACAAGGGAAAACTTGTAAGTTACATAGTTACCTACAGTCCTGTGGCATACCTATCCGTGCAGTCATGGCATCTTAACAAAAAATAAGTTAACCCATCCTTACACTGTTGCTATAAATAATCATTTGTTATCTAAAGCTCCAAGGCATCAAGTCAAGAAAATTGACATCCGAACAGGAAAAAGTTATTACATATGACATACGTATGAATATTATTAACTTTTGCATCCCATTCCTCACTATAGTAAGTTTTCTTGACACGTGATTTGGCAATAACCCAAACACTTTTTTAGATAGAACTCAGTGGAAGAACGAAGAAGAGATCTTGGTCTGTGGACAGATACTGGTTGGGAATGACTAGAAGGAAGAGCATAACCAAACATTTAACATTCTGTAGTAGGTACATGATTAGGCTAAAGAAGACAGGCATACAACATATTGTTTAGTCTAGACTCTAGGTCTAGAACTATAGAATCTAGCTACCTAGCACTATCTGACAATATTAATGTCTGAAGATCATAGCAATACCACTTACATATCTCATAAAGATAGTACTAGTATAGTAGAACCTCGATTATTTCAACCAATTGGGACCGAGGGTAGTTGAAATTATCGAGGTTCTGTATAAAAGTTGAAATAATCGAAAAGCCGTATAAAACAATGATAATGGGGCCAAATTTACCAAAGAACAAAATAGGGAATAAATACTCTTTTATTTTTAAATAAAACAAACAAAAAACAGTCTTCGATATTGTCTTCTTCGTCATTATCATTAGTCTCATTACTTGAACATTCTCTTCCTCTGATAAAATAAGTAGGATTTCCTTCGAAAACCCCCCGATTTTTGGAGTTGAAATAATGGAATTTGGAATAATCGAGGTTCTACCGTACTAGTACTCTCAGATGATAGTAACAATGTCTTGTCGTGAAGTAGGTAACTTTCACCAAGTCTGTAAAGTGGTTTTTATGTAACGACGATTCCTATTGAGACTAGTTTTAGGGGGTCCCCCCGAATTTAGAGCTTCCTTATATATTATAGAGATAGAGGTTACTAAAGTTCGTAGCCAAAGTAGGATCATTTTTACTTTCCTTATCTAATTTTACTATCTTTTTTTTTTCCTTATCTATTTTTTTTTTATTATTATTATTTTTAAAATTATTTACTTTCCTTATCCTATCAGAAGGAAAGTAATGTAATTGGGTCAAATTTTCGGTGGTCAGTAAAGAAAAAGGAGAAAAGAAGGTTTCATAGAGGGAACTGTAACTGCTGAGGTCTTATCGTCCCGAAACTCTCCCGAAAGCGACGAGAGAGGGGAAAGACCGCTGTTCCGAGAAAGAACCTTGTCCCTTCAGGATAAAATCCGCCCCGGGCGGAAATCAAACGCACGACTTAGCACAAGGCAGACGCGCTACCATCCAAGCGAACTAGGCTGACGAAAAACAACGAACATCGAAAATGGAAATACGTAACACTTTCCTAAACTAAACTACGATTATACTGTTAGGATAAGGATAAGAAAAGAGTAGGTACATAAGTAATAATCTAATAATAATGTGTGGACAAAATAAGTAAACCTACTGAGTAGGTACTTGTCAACTTGAGATAAAATTCAATGGGAAATCGATTTAAAATCAACGTTTCAATATTTAATACAACGATTTTTTCAATACCTATTTAATTGACATTAAACCCTTAGAAAAAAGATTAGTAAGAATTTTTTTTATTAACATTTATTATAGTGGGTATTTAGTAAGAATTAAATCAGTGCCAACCGAGCAAATGATAACAACAAGTACCTACCCACACCAGTTGTAAACACCGGGAATCTTATATTATAAATTCAAGATCCAGTCACATTCCACACACTGGGGAGATAATGTTTAATAGTACAATATACTTAATAGTTCTCAGAATGAGTCATTCATTTTGTTAATAGACTCTTAAATTGGAAGGTAACCGCTAGGCGAGGTTGCCTGAGGCGTTCTCTACCACCTAACCCTTCGAACTCCCATGATGATGTGGTTCCATACTTAATAGTTTTCAGATTTCAGAATGTGTCAAGCTAGGTAGGTAAGTATTTATATTGTTTATTTCTTTGATCATTCTATCACAAGTCATTCCTACCTCCAAAAGTTCTTTCAGTTTCCTCTCTACCAATCTACTTTCTGCTCTCCCAAAATTTCTCTCTCCCAAAATTTACTTAATTCTCTTCTTTTCCTGGTAAACAGGAGGGCGTGGGTTCAATCCCAGCTGAGGTATGGAATTTTATCCTCAATATAATTTGAGAATTTGACCACAATAATAGTAGTAGCCTACTGCTGGAGTAAAGGGACTTTTCAGTCCTATGCGAGCAGTATAAATAAGCACTATTATTATTATTATTCCTTTGGTTTATAATTGAGAATGACTTTTGCAAGGTAACCGCTAGGCGAGGTTATAGCCTGGGGCGTTCTCTACCACCTAACCCTTAAGCTGTGTCCACACATGGTCGACGGCCGTTGATCGACGTCGACTGAAACCGTCCACACTGCCTTGACGACATAGATTCACCCCGTCGATTGGCATAGATAGACCGTTGAGCGACGGCCGTAAACTATGTGTGGACAGTGGACACAGCTTGAGAGTTCCTATGACTCTTTTCAACCTCTGAATGGGTTCAAAAACATTGAAAAAATCTAAATTTATTTTGCTACAAAGAGGATGGAGTTTACATAATTCTCTGGAAATTTACCACCTTTTTACTTTTAGTGGGTATCATGAAAAAATCTCGTTACGTAAACAAAGAGCAGGTACCTTCCTATCAGTATCTACCTATAAGTGTGTCCAGATCAATGTGACAGCAAAAAAAATAGGTATTGTTGCCAAACATGTCACATGTGCAATGGTAGAGAATCTTTTAAAGGGGAGTTAATTTTGCACAGTGCTTCCTCCGACAGTGAAACAAAGTCAGGTAAGGCGATATCCACCTTACCTGTTCTGGAATCCAACCTCTGACCTTAGAGCTCTACCTCTGCATTTTAAAAGAGAGAGTTTATGAACCACAACACCTAGAAAGCTGAAATTTGGTAGGAATATTCCTTTTATGGTCTAGGTGTGCAATAAGAAAGGATTTTGCGAAAATCAGGGTAAAGAAAGTAAAAGAAGAGTAAAATGTTGATAAAACACTTAACATTCAACTAGGTAGATATTAAAAGGTAAAAATCCATTTTCTAATTGAATATCGAATTTAAGTTGTCTTTGATTTTTAATTTTCTATTTAGGTAGGTATGATTTTTTATTTTATTCATCAGAACAATTCAATCTCGAGCTCAATAAACTTTGAGCTGAACCCTCCTCGTCTAAAACTTTAGCAGAATAGCTCAAGTTTGTGTCGACTGAGGAGGGAAAAGCTCAGGTCTATGGCAGTTCATTCTTTCATAGATCTTCTTTCTTCTTATGACAACTGCTTCTTGTTCCTTTCGAGCTTAAGCTTCAAGTATGTGGATGATCCAGTTTTCAAGCATTTTTGATTTCCATTATGGTATTTTCAATTTTGTATATGTACAATTGGTGTGAATGAAATTTATGTTGAAATTAATTAATTCGGAAATTCTTTTAACAACTCCCAATTGATTGTGATAGAAAATATTATTATAATTTATTAATCTTACCGTGATGGAAAATTGTTATTTCGATGGGCCTTTTTTTCGATTAGTAACAGTAAGTGATAAAATATACTTTTTTTTTCCGATAGCAAAAACTCCACAAACCTTACCTAGCTCTGTTCGCCTGAATGGTAAACACACAACTGATCCAGGAACGCTCGTGATTATATCACTTGTTATATGACTACAAGCACTAGGCACTCTACTAGGTCTGAGAAAGAGGTAACCTAATCACTAATCAGAAGAGAAATCATTTGAATAAGGACCAACAAGGAGAGAGAGAGGTGTGCAGGGGTGATAATTTGGTTCCTCGCTAGGAAGTGAAAGTGGGAGCTGTGCCAGTAGAGTTAGTGGAAATAAGTAACCACTTGAATCGACTACGGATGTGGAGGTTGGTGGTTCAAGTTCAAGTCAAAGCATGAAATTTAGTGTATTATGTTAAGGTGGTCTCTTCTTGATCCCTTGTGTCGCGTTCATTTGATTATTGCACTGCATAGGTACTTTTTTTCGATTTTAGTGTGTACCTAGGTGTTTTGTGTAGGTATTGTGTATTGGGAAACAACATTTATGTTGATCATTTAAAATGGCTCTTTTTAAATTGAGGAGAGGAGAAGGAGAGAAGGAGAGGGAAGGAGGGAAGAGAAAAAGAGAAAGAGAGAGAGAAAGAGAGAGAGAAAGAGAGAGGCGTTATATATAAAAAAAAAAACACACAATTGGTGGATCTCCAATCATATAATAGGATGCACATAGCAAAGCATCCACTATTTTTAATTCCTACTGTACCTACCTACAGTGAAAAGATTTTGCATTCCAATAATTTGTTTGTTTTTACAGGGAAATTTCTCTCCGCTTCGTTGATTTCCATTTTCCTACTCTTGTTATCACTAGCACTAAAGTACTTACTGAAAACGTAAAGTAGATAACGGATGTTCTTGGACCCTAGATTCTGATAAATTTGCAAGCTTCAATTAGGTAAGAATTTGTTATTAGTAATTACACTTTACAGTTTAAAAAAAAAGTTAGCTTTGCTAGATTTATTGTAATAGAATGTAATAATTTGATATATAGGTCGACCAGGTTTGGATAAGTCCTTCTATGGGAACAGACAGACGACATCGAAGCGAATACAATAGTCCGCCCCTTATACCTTTTTATTACTATTGTAATAATAAAGGAAGGACGGACTAAAAAAGTAATGCAAGCTTATGCAATATTAAAAAAAAAGTTAGCTTTGCTAGATTTATTGTAATAGAATGTAAAAAAGAAATGCAAGCTTATGTAATGTGGAACTAACTAAAGCTCACTAGTTCAGAGGCAGAACTTTGAACTTGTAATCTGGAAGACTAGGCTTCAATCCCGGTAGCAACATGAAAATTTAATAGCATCATTTCAGCAGGAACATTTGTAAATGCTTTGCTTGAACAAGTACAGTGGAACCTCAATTATTTCAACTTCCATTATTTCAAATCTCTATTATTTCAACTCCAAAATCCACATTGTTTTTTCTATCTTTCAAAGGATATCCTATCTTATCAGAGGAAAAGATCATAGAAAGTGATCACTTCAACTACCCCCGGTCCCAATTACCTAGTTGAAATAATCGAGGTTCTACTGTTATGAAACATTAATACCTGAAGGAGGTGTTTAAAACATTTTTTGTATTTGGATTTTTATCTACTGTGTTCATTCACGATAGGTACACACTACACAAGTTGAGTTTGGATTTAGTTTAAACGAGGCTAAAAACAGAATGGAGTGGAGAGCATAGAGTTTCCACTTTCGTGTTCCTGGTAAAAAGACCTTTAATTTGATATATAGGTCGACCAGGTTTGGATAAGTCCTTCTATGAGGACAAACCGACAGACAGACGACACTGAAGCGAATACAATAGCCCGTCCCTTATACCTTTTTATTACTATCGTAATAATAAAGGAAGGACGGGCTAAAGATCAAGGGAAAGAAAAGACATTAAAAAAATTGAGAGAAGAAAATGAAAACGTGTTAGAGGATATTTACTATTATTTTTCTGAATCTGAAAGGTTGTAGATCAATTATTTCAAAAATTTCGCCTGCGGCGCGGCATTCTACTTTATTTTTCTCCTTTTAGTGTTCAGCAGAGCTGTAATGTGAAAAAAAAAAAAAAAAAAAAAAAAAAAAAGATGAACACTAAATATAGAGCAAATTCTCTGTCTTCTTTTTTGAGGAAAACGTCTTTTTTTGTGACTATACCCCATATCAAAGAATTACTGCCTTGTGGTGTCTTTTTATACACACAGTATTGCAAATACGACCACCCAGTAACTAGTCTGTTTCTTAGCAACCAGATCAACAATGGATCAGTTGGGCTTACTTGGGTGATGTTTCAAAGTCACAGAGCAGGAAAAATGAGGACCAACGGAACTTTTCTTTTTCTTCTACAACTTCTAGATCCCGAGATAAATCGATTAAAAAATACCGGTAAATCGTGAACTTTGACGTCACGGCATACGCTCTCGTAGGCGATGACGTTACATTAAATGTCCCGAGCAAAAGCTCCCTCGCAGGCAACGCATGAATGTTTTTTTTTTTAATTATTATTTTTTTTTTTTTAATTAACTTTATTTTTCAATAAGACAGAACAAACATAGAGCAAAAAACAATAATAGGTAGTACAAAAAAAGAAGCAATTTCCTTTTTTCCACTTTCTTATTTTAACTTTAATAAAATAAACTTTATAACTTATAACATTAATTTTAATTTCTAATGCCTATTTCTTCATAACATTAATTTTTATTTTGAATACATAAGTATTTCTTCATAACATTATTTTTTGTTTCTAATACCAATTTCTTCATAACTTATGAAGTTGTTGTTGTTATGAATCATAACATTAACTTTTATTTCTAATACCTATTTCTTCATAACATTAATTTTTATTTCTAATGCCTATTCTAAACCTTACCTGCAATGATATTCTGAATACATGCCAGTCCAAAATCCCCGTGTACCGCTTTGATGGTGTATCTTATCGCTTGATACACATGATGACTCTTTATATCGACCAGTTGATTACACAGGCTCTCGTCTTCTGGATTGATCTGAATGGTTACATATCTAGACACAACACGACAAAGAAAGGCAAAATCCATGAAAGCAGATCTGCAATTCTGCACACATTTGTCTACCATTTGACACCAGATAGAAGTATCACCTGGTAGAGCCTAATTTGGGCTGCATTGGCTTTAGGTTGTGGCTATGTACCAGGTTGGGTTAAGTTCGGACTGGTTGAGACAGGACATTGTCTCTACAGTTTGGCGTAATTATGCAGAAGTCACAACCGTGGAAAAGAAAAGCTCCTTTTTGTATCCATCCTGATCCTATAATAACACTAATCACTGCTCTAATTGTGAAAACTCCTTCTTGTGTTTAACCTAACCCTATAATAACACTGGTCACTGCTTATTTGTGCCAGTTCCTTTGGTAGCAATATTCCACGGACGTGACTTCTGCACAAGTACCCAGTTTGGCATGGGTTACTTTACCAACCTTGGCTAACCCAACCTGGTACATAACCACGACCACAGGCAGGTACCACATGGAAAGAACCCAGATATTATTCCCAGGTGTCCCAGGCATATTTAACACCAATCTTTCCAACATTGTAGGACTCAAAGTTGGAAACTTTGTTTGATAAGTAGAGATTCAAAACATTACTGTTTGACTGCTAAGGATTTTATTGAAGTGGATTTTACCCTCCATCCATTTAAAACCTGCCTGTGAGGTTCATGTGAGTACATTCACATGAACCTCACCCAGCCAAGTCAGAAAAATAAAGCAGAATGAGTTTTCCTAACTGGTCACCCATACAGATACCATCTACACACGTTACAACTTTAGTGATCCATTGAGAACTGGTTGTGGTTCATTCAACATGCTGCTGTGCTGGCTTGTGAAAATCCGAGGGAATGGCAATGCAACAGGCCAAGTTCCAGTAATAGTACAGACCTACCGTCGTGGTTATGTACCGGGTTGAGATAGGCAAGGTTGGTAAACTTGCCCTGTTTACCACTCCCATGCCACACTGTAGAAACAATATCCTGTCTCAACTCAACCTGGTACATAACCACAACCTCAGACTTTAGGTATCACTTACCTATTCTTTTTTCTTTTAAGAGGTTTGACAGAGGGAACTGTAAATGCTATGGTCTTATCACCCCAAAATCAAAGAGAGAAGGAAGACAGGATAGGAGAAAGCCAGCCGTTCCGAGAACAAACATTATCCCATCAGGATAAAATCCGCCCCGGGCGGGAATCGAACCCGCGAGCGATTACAAGGCAGACGCACTACCAACTAAGCTAACTAGGCTGGCACTTACCTATTCTTGAATCGGACCATAATCAAACTTGCCACTCATGGCAGGCGTAGTATGAAATTGAAACTGGGCCTTCCGGGGTTCCGGGACTTCTGAAGGTACTCCAAAGGGATTTCTCAGCCTTTATTGTTTATTGCCTTTCATATGAGTAAAATTGGGTATAAATTTTATAAAAATTAAAAAATCAATTCATTTTTTTTTTTTACCCGTTCAAAAAAAGAGTTCATCCTTTCCTCGACACGAACAAAAAAAGTAAACAAACGTTATCAGAGAATAGTTCTTCAAACTGCCGGTAGAGTACGCTAGCGTACAGTCACGTGCGGAGCGTGACGCGCACGACTTTTCATTACCCTCATAGGTTTAGGTGTATTGCTTTCTATTACTGCTTACATGAGGCCCCTACACGACTAAAATCCGTTGATCCCAATTCGGATTTTTTTTAATAGATAACCAAGTGGATGATGTATTTAGTAACAAGTAGGTATTATTTACGAGTACCTATGTATGTACGAGATATTTTTATTTTAGTTCCCAAACACAAATATTGTGGCCTGTTCCACAACCAGGTACCTAACTCCACGCTCTATTCCTTTTTTCCAAAGATCATCATCAGTGTTTGAGCCTGGTCAGTAAACTTGAGTAACTTTAAGAATGTGAAAATGTACTTACCTAGGTGTACATCTTAGGCCCGGTTCAAGTATGTAATAAAAAAAGAATTTTCACGAAAAATTATTTTTTTATTATTTTTTTTTTTTTTTTACATAGGTACTCGAACCGGGCCTCACAAATTTAATGACGACAATCTGGTTATTCCATTTCTTCCAACCGCTTTCTCTACATCAGGTGTGCACAAACTGCGGCCCACGAGCTCATTTCGATTTTTAAGGAACAAAAGCTGGGCCCGTCCCTCCGGGAATTTTTTAGCCCGTAGTTTATTCGATCGTAGTTAAAAAAAATCACTACCTAGGTATGTACCTACCTAATTTGTTTAATATATTCACTTTATTATTATTATTGATTTTCCTTACATGTAATGATTTAAAATCAAGACTAGAGCCCGTTCTCCCTTTATTCCTTTATGTCACCCATCCATTTATTGGCCTTGCTCAGCGGAGACTAGAGCCCGTTCTCCCTTTATTCCCAATATAAGGTTTAAGTCACCCATCCATTTATTGGCCTTACTCGGCGTAGCTTTACATAGGTGACGCTAAAACCGGTCTTAAATTATCGACTGAAGTGTTATCTAAAACTTTCTCGCTTTGAGTTCATAGGTCGTTGCGACAAATTTCAAGATCAAAGCTCATTTGTGTGAGGAAATGTGAAAAAAATCCCCCAAAAACCAGTTCTACACCATTCCTGGAAAATGAAAGAGCAGAAAAAGGATATCCTTCTAAAGTACGATATTTGGAACATTGGACAAAAGTCTCATTTTCTGTATTTCGAGCTTTGCACTCATTAGGTTATTTAAAATAACATTCTAACATTCACACATGTACATAGGGAGAAATCACTGTAGAGGAAATGTTCAATTTCAAAGGTACTTTGAGTAAATTGAAGTTTGCACCCCCACTATTAATTTTTCAATGAAACAATATTGTGGTATGCAGACAAGCCAGTCAAGAGTACAAACTGAAGGTGCAAACGTACATTTTACTTATGGTGGATTTCACCAATGACTTATTGAGAGATTTGACTAATGGGAGAATTTATAATGCTCCAAAAAGGAGCTTTTAATGATCCAAACAAGAGTTTTCAAAAACTCCTCCTTTTTGGACTATTTAAATATCCTTTTTGGATGATTTTAAATTCTCCCATTAGTTAAATCTCTCATTTAGTCATTGGTGAAATCCACCAGGGGTACAAAATGAAACTTCATTATGTCACAAGTTTTTTTTTTCTTCTTTTAAATCGTATCCTTTTTGGATGATTTTAAATTCTCCCATTAGTTAAATCTCTCATTTAGTCATTGGTGAAATCCACCAGGGGTACAAAATGAAACCTCATAATGTCACAAGTTTTTCTTCTTCTTTTAAATCGACCAAGGGACCGTCTGCGGGAAGGTTTGCCGACGTGGTCGTCCAGATTATTCCAGTCATCATCATAGTCCTGCAATAGGGAACGGGGGGATTACTTTAATAGTTTTTCCTGCCGAAAAGGCTAGTGGGGCAATTCTTGCGTTTCTTTCGGAATGAGGAACACTTTCATGATCACAGCTAGAGGAACATTTTGGGAGTAGAGGTCCCTACACACAATGGGACACAACGCTTCTGACAATAAATGTCAATTTGTAAAATTAAATAGTGTAGGTACAAGTTGTAAAGCTTTTTTATATTTCCATGAGGAGTAATCAACTAATGTTGGAACTGATCTGGATTGGATCAGACTAGTTAATTAATACTACTTCATAGAATGCAAGGACTTCACTGACGATTGGGTCTACATCCCAAGTCCAGAAGTCCACTCGGGAGCATCATGTTCTCGACCAAAGATCGACAATCACGTCAGTATAAATAAGGTATAATAAATAATAAAATCATCGTTTCAGCCACTTGCGCCTGTTTCATCATCATAGTATGCAGTGTATTCCCGTCAATTTGTAAAATTAAATAGTGTAGGTACAAGTTGTAAAGCTTTTTTATATTTCCATGAGGAGTAATCAACTAATGTTGGAACTGATTTGGATTGGATCAGACTAGTTAATTAATACTACTTGATAGAATGCAAGGACTTCACTGACGATTGGGTCTACGTCCTAAGTCCACACGGGAGCATCATGTTCCCGACCAAAGATCGACAATCACGTCAGTATAAATAAGGTATAATAAATGATAAAATCATCGTTTCAGCCACTTGCGCCTGTTTCCTCATCATAGTATGCAGTATTCCCGATCCGTGACACAAGCTCCGGCTTTTACGGATGGGTATACCATTTGTTGAATATTTATTTAATTGAGAGATTTGTAGATTTGTATTGAATAACTAATGAATGGAAACTTGAATGGAAATAAATAAAATAATTCAGGATATCCAATTTGTCTTGAAGCTCATCTACCACAATCCAATACCGCATTTTCCGTTTTTCATTCATTCGCAGCGGGTTTTTTTCAATTGTTGTAAAAGTTATACAAATGCCACTCCTAGCTATTAGTTCTCTTCACTATAAATTATATACACATTTCTCTGCTTGATAGTTCTTCTTTCATCATCTTCTTCAATCCTGGTATTGGTTGGCAGCTCTCCACTTCGTTCTGTTTGATGTCTTCTCCTTCATTTCACTCTAGCTACTGCTTCCGGAGGCCTTCACTACTTGATTAATGTATGCCAACCTTGGTCTTCCTCTTCCCTGGATTCCATTCATTCTCTTCTTTCATCATCATCTTCTTCAATCCTGGTATTGGTTGGCAGCTCTCCACTCCGTTCTGTTTGATGTCTTCTCCTTCATTTCACTCTAGCTACTGCTTCCGGAGACCTTCACTACTTGATTAATGTATGCCAACCTTGGTCTTCCTCTTCCCTGGATTCCATTCATTCTTCCATTCTTTCCATTTAGTTCTTCTTTACTTGTTGCAAAAGGTCCGGTTCTCATCTCCTCACTTGCTGTTGCAAAGCGTGCGCTCCCTGGGCGCCTGATACCGAGTTCATGCTTTCTGTCAGTAAGAACACCGAACACTTCTGCTTATGATTCTTGAGTGACACGTTGAAGTTAAACCCAAGGCCGCACACACACTTGTACGGTTTCTCATTGGTATGCGTGCGCATGTGTCGCTTGAGATATTGCAGGAACGTGAACTCCTTGTTGCAATATTCACACACGAACGTCTGGCGTAGTTCATGCTTCATATGAATCCCCTTGATGTGATTGGACAGCTCGGTCTTTCGCGGGAACGTTTTGGGGCAGTGAGGACATTGTAGGAAGAAGCCAGAGTGTTTGTCTTTGATGTGTCCATTGATATGGTACACCTCCGCACAACAGATCTCACAGATTTGTTTCTGTTTCATCCTAGGCTGGATGTGGTCTTGTATGTGATGGGCGAGGGTGCTGCGCTTGGCTGAGAAGAATCCGCAAATGTAGCACAGGTTGGAGACTTCATACCCGTGATGGTTGGTCTTCAAATGTTTCAGATATGTTTCGTACGAGTACACTATGGTGGAACAGAACTTACACGGGTAGTTCTCCTTCTTGAACATCTTGACGGCGCGGTTTCGCTTCCTGAAGTAATTCCTGCGGCGCGCAGCTTGTTTCTCATTGAGAGGTTTACGTTTCCGTTTTCCCTTGTCAGTACCGTCCCCGAGTGAGGGGGTATCCGTTGTGTTTCCTCCGAGAGACCCCGGGAGCATGGCGTCCATACCTGATACTTCCCCAGTGCTTCCTCTACTGCCAGGTGTTTCTTCCTTCACGGTGATCTTCTTCTCACCATCTGTCTCTTCTCCTGTTTCACTATCATACCGATCTGTTGCATTTCCACTCTTCCGTCGTGCTTGACCTCTCCCTCGTCCCGTCTTCCTGGTTTTCCTTCTTCTCTTCCCGGTGCTTCGTGTACTGGCGGACGTTAGATACCCATCAGTCTCCTCATCATCATGAAAGTTCATATCGTCTTCTCCTATCTCACTCCATTCACTTGACGACAGGCCGGAACTGTCATCCCACGAACTGTCGGCAAACAGGTCGTTAGTGGCATCTTCGTTATCTGAATCCTCTTGTTCTTGTTTGATGCGACGGTTCACAGCGTCCAACGATTCTTGGTCCTTGGACGCCGGATCGTCGTGACTTCTAAAACTCCATTTCGCCCGCTTTCGGACACTCTTCTCTTTCTTTTCCTGCTTCCGTGCCCGTTTCAGACTGTCAATATCCAGTCCGCTTGTCTTGTGTTTGTCTGGATTCGGCAGTTCATTACTGTCGAGTGATTCTTGTTTAATGTTAAACGAGTCCTGTAAAATGAGAGAGCAGAAAAGGAGAAAATCAAATAAACAATTTGCACGTCCGTTCTTCTTAGATGGGTGGACAATTGGTTCAGTTTCCAATAATTGTTACATATAGGTTACTTCAACTTCATCACGTCCGTTCTTCTTAGATGGGTGGACAATTGGTTCAGTTTCCAATAATTGTTACATATAGGTTACTTCAACTTCATTGTTACATATGGGTTACTTCAATAGGTTCCAGTCATGCTTTTCAGAATAAAGGTTAGATAGATAAATGTGAAGCTTCAGTTATTGGTTATTACTTCAACTTCATTGTTACATATAGGTGACTTCAATAGGTTCCAGTCATGCTTTTCAGAATAAAGGTTAGATAGATAAATGTGAAGATTCAGTTATTGAAGAGTCAAGATAGTAATAGTAGTCAGACGCTTGCCTGGGAAACAGTGGACAATCAATCTCTGTCAAGGTATTTCATAATCTTTTTAGACATTGGACTACATAATAAAAATTCTTTCAGGTTAGGAAGTATCAAGCATTGTACACATTTTCATTTGAATTTTCCAATCGATAATTTTATTTATTTATTTTAACATTATTAACTATGTACAATATTAGATCTATAGTTTATCAACGAAGCAATAAGTACAATGGTAAACGTTTAATACAAGCTTTTATAGGTAATGTTCAAATAGGTATTTTGATAGAATGCACTTTGATATTCATAAATAAATACACAATTGTTATCATGTTTCATGTCAATCGAAAGTACAATGGTAAACGTTTAATACAAGCTTTTATAGGTAATGTTCAAATAGGTATTTTGATAGAATGCACTTTGATATTCATAAATACCTACACAATTGTTATCATGTTTCATGTCAATCGGTCAAGTAAAAGTGGATCAAAAGTGACTAGATCCAAATTTCAGAAAATCCTGACGTAAAGAGAAGCTGTCAAACTTTCTTGACTTGGCGAGGCGGAGGACTACCGCGCTCCTTAATTTATCACTTCTGTTATCAGGTGAATTTAAACAATATATCTGTTCTTTAAACGTAACTAATTAGGAAAATTACTATAGATTGGATAAGGTAGGTAATTTTAAGTTAAATCAGTGGATCAAAAGTGACTAGATCCAAATTTCAGAAAATCCTGACGTAAAGAGAAGCTGTCAAACTTTCTTGACTTGGCGAGGCGGAGGGCTACCGCGCTCCTTAATTTATCACTTCTGTTATCAGGTGAATTTAAACAATATCTCTGTTCTTTAAACGTAACTAATTAGGAAAATTACTATAGATTGGATAAGGTAGGTAATTTTAAGTTAAATTTCATAAGGTTAAACTTGATTCTGTCAATAGACCGCTTGTCCTGTTGAATTTTTCTCACTCTTGACGTAAAATTGGTCACAAATATTGCATGACTAAACGTAACTAATTAGGAAAATTACTATAGATTGGATAAGGTAGGTAATTTTAAGTTAAATTTCATAAGGTTAAACTCGATTCTGTCAATAGACCGCTTGTCCTGTTGAATTTTTCTCACTCATGACGTAAAATTGGTCACAAATATTGCATGACTGATTCATTAAAAGATCATTCACGACTTTTGATATATACCAAATGAGAAAATTCTGGCCAGAATTGTGAAGTTAGGAGTCAGTCTTCGTTCACCCTTTGCAAATAAATGTCTCTTTTCTTGTTTCCCAAAAATGGAGTTTCTTCTTACTATTTAGAATGGAATTATTAGTTAAATCTCATAAGGTTAAACTTGATTCTGTCAATAGACCGCTTGTCCTGTTGAATTTTTCTCACTCTTGACGTAAAATTGGTCACAAACATTGCATGACTGATTCATTAAAAGATCATTCACGACTTTCATTAGATTTATTTTTCCACTTGATTGGTCTTTAACACCCTTTGCAAATAAATGTCTCTTTTCTTGTTTCCCAAAAATGGAGTTTCTTCTTACTATTTAGAATGGAATTATTAGTTATATCAACTTTCATTAGATTTATTTTTCCATTTGATTGGTCTTTCTTGAGCCAGTGTTTGTGTTCTAAATAACTTCACACCCTAGCGTGGTCTATTGCACTTGCTAAAGAGTACTCTTCTTATTCCTTAACCATAATAGTACATATGGGCCGCATCGAACACCGCTGGGAACGGCACATTGGTCGCAATATTCGACGAGTTCTGAATCATTTCCATCATGGACCTCTGATGTTGCCGCCTGTCAAACTTGGGTATCCTCACGTTACTACTAGTCGCCAGGGTCGGCGCGCTATGCATGGCCGGGTTGTGTCCGAGGTCCACAGGGCCATTGTGCGAGGGACTGGTCGAATTTGACGACAGATGGGAGTGTCGTGTGTTGGACTCGGTGCGGCGGGGTGCGGGCGGTGCGCGCGCTATGCATGGCCGGGTTGTGTCCGAGGTCCACAGGGCCATTGTGCGAGGGACTGGTCGAATTTGACGACAGATGGGAGTGTCGCGTGTTGGACTCGGTGCGGCGGGGTGCGGGCGGTGTTGCCGTCATGTCACGCTTCGGACAGGATGAGTTCTTGTGGTTCTTGAGAGAAACATTATGGTTGAACGCGGCCCCGCAGTCCTTACACTTGTAAGGTTTCTCATTGGTATGCACACGCATGTGCCGACGCAAGTAGTTGTAGAA
This sequence comes from Diaphorina citri, assembly GCF_000475195.1. NCBI lineage: Eukaryota > Metazoa > Arthropoda > Insecta > Hemiptera > Psyllidae > Diaphorina > Diaphorina citri. The sequence continues at coordinate 691,599 of NW_007377520.1, read as the reverse complement.
GGTGAACTCCTTGTGACAATACTCACAGATGTACGTCTTCTCCAGTTGATGCTTCAGATGAATGCCCTTGATGTGCAGCTGTAACTCTGCCTTCCGTGTGAACTTCTTGCCACAGTGTGGACACACATGGTACTGGCCACTGTGCGAGTGTTTCTTATGAATGGCGAGATGCACCACCTCCGCCGAGCAGATATCACAGATCTTCTTCTCCTTTCGTTTCGCCTGGTTCTCGCCATGTTCGACACGCACGTGGTTCTTCAGCGTGCTTCTATTCTTAGAGTAATAGCCGCAGTGGTAGCATAGACTTGACGTTTCATAACCACCATGGTCTGACTTGATATGCCGCAGGAGTTTATCATAGGAGTTGAGCTTCCAGTCACACACGCGACATTTGAACTCGTACGGGCTGAACTGTCCCAGATGTACCTCATCCCAATCCATATGCCGCAGGAGTTTATCATAGGAGTTGAGCTTCCAGTCACACACGCGACATTTGAACTCGTACGGGCTGAACTGTCCCAGATGTATCTCATCCCAATCCTCCTCCTCTTCCTCCTCACTAGACATCTCATCCAGACTAGCAAACACATTGTCCATGTCACTCGGCTTCTTATCCAGATCAATCTTCCTTCTCCTCTCTTCCTTCGCCATCTTCTTAATCTTCTTCTCCAAGTTCTTCTGCTGTTGAAGTATCTTGGCGTCCGTCTCTTCCTGGCTTGGTGTCTTGGCTCTTCTATTTCTCTTCCTGCTCACCGGAGCATCTCTCCCCTTGCTTCTACTTCTGCCTCTTCGCTTCTTCGGCGTATCACTCCCGCTACTGGCTGCCCGCGCGGTACGCTTCGCTCTCTTATCTATCGTGTTCAGATCGTCTATATTATATCCGACATATTTGGAGATAATCGTCTTGAAGCTGGTCTGCCTCGTGTTGTCATCTTCCTCAGTCTCATCACTCGTGGTCGCTTGCCCCTGCTCGACTTTTATCTTGATCTCGGGTTCGAGGAGACTCTTGTCCTCCCAGGATTTGTCGTCGGTTTCCGTTTTAATTTTCAGTTTCGGCACGGACGACTCGACACCAAGGGATCGTCTGCGGGAAGGTTTGCCGACGTGGTCGTCCAGATTATTCCAGTCATCATCATAGTCCTGCAATAGGGAACGGGGGGGATTACTTTAATAGTTTTTCCTGCCGAAAAGGCTAGTTGGGCAATTCTTGCGTTTCTTTCGGAATGAGGAACACTTTCATGATCACGGCTAGAGCAACATTTTGGGAGTAGAGGTCCCTACATACAATGGGACACAACGCTTCTGACAATAAATAATCAGAAATATGTGGATATACTTCATCTTTCATGGTTAAATTGAATAAACACATTAGGAGTAGGGTAAAAGAGGTTCCTACATAAAATGGGACACGAAGAATTTGGTTATAAATAATAGAATTAATCAGAATGAAAATCTTAAGAGTTTTAGACGGACATAGACAGGGGATTACTTTAATAGTTTTTCCTGCCGAAAAGGCTAGTTGGGCAATTCTTGCGTTTCTTTCGGAATGAGGAACACTTTCATGATCATGGCTAGAGGAACATTTTGGGAGTAGAGGTCCCTACATACAATGGGACACAACGCTTCTGACAATAAACAATCAGAAATATGTGGATATACTTCATCTTTCATGGTTAAATTGAATGAACACATTAGGAGTAGGGTAAAAGAGGTTCCTACATAAAATGGGACACAAAGAATTTGGTTATAAATAATAGAATTAATCAGAATGAAAATCTAAGAGTTTTAGACGGACATAGACGAATCAGAAATATGTGGATATACTTCATCTTTCATGGTTAAATTGAATGAACACATTAGGAGTAGGGTAAAAGAGGTTCCTACATAAAAAGGGACACAAAGAATTTGGTTATAAATAATAGAATTAATCAGAATGAAAATCTAAGAGTTTTAGACGGACATAAACATCACAATAATATTCAATTAGTACCTTGAAGTAATGCAAAAGCAGTGCCAAAAATAAATAAACAATAAGAATAATTAATAAGAATTTATGCATAGAGAATACCAAGAGGCAAGAGGTTCTCTTTGGAATCGCGTTAGTTGTTGATATCCTTGAAACAATAGGGGTAAAATCCAAGAGATGAAGAAATAAAATAGATAGTTTGTTGGTTTTAAATTTTTAGTAATACTTTATTTTTATTAATTCTGAAACAAAAATAATTCTCAACTGCACTTGTTAGAGGCTATTTACAAAATAGTTAAATAAGAGAAGCTTTGGACATTTTTTTTTACAGGTAGGTAGCTAAATAAAAGTTCAATTCAAAGATAGTTTGAAGTTTTGAGGGCCAAAGGGACTTTTGCGACCCAATAAGAAAATAAATCTGTATTTTTTACTAGAATTCATGAGAGTTGGGTGGTAGAGATTGCCCTAGGCAATGATTTCACCCTTTGTTAGTAATGTCTTGTATTTGTGTACTGTACATTGAATTATAACATTTATAACCGATAGAGACTTTAAATAAGCAATAAGCCAACTAGGACCAGCCTATTAAATTCATATTTACATAATATTGCACAGTGAATCAAATTTCATCAGACTGATGATGCTCATCGGAGACAAACAGTCTCATTTCAACTATATGTTTTCTTTAAGTTGTTGGTCTATTATTAAACGTTTTTCGTGAATCCGGGCTTGCTCAAAGCTCATAAGTTCAAGTCAGCATGAAGCTACGAGATTTGAGGGTAAGAGAATTGAACAAAAACAGTAGTAGAGGCTTTATAAGATAGATGTACCTTTTATGTACATTTGTACAATAACAGTAGCTTTACAAGACTAATGTACTTTTCAGAGAAATTTCTAGCTTTCAAAGAAGGGTGCATTAGGGTAGTTGGTTTCAGTCTATTTTGATCAAAGGCCAGGCCCGTTCTAGTAGTAATAGATGGGGGCATCAAACCTTCCCGTCAATCTCGCCAGGGTAGCATTCAGTGTCTCCTGAGAGGTGTTAATGACGTCAAACGTGAAATCCAAAAGCCGCATGTCCTATCTGAATATTATCTGTAAGAATTTGAATAAACCCAACACGGAGGATGTGTGTCGGGAGGAGACGCCACCCCCAGCGGACGTTAATGACGTCAAACGTGAAATCCAAAAGCCGCATGTCCTATCTGAATATTATCTGTAAGAATTTGAATAAACCCAACACGGAGGATATGTGTCGGGAGGAGACGCCACCCCCAGCGGATGTGAAAACGGAAGATAACGCAGACGATGAGGATTATGTGGTGGAGACGAAACCAAAGAAGCGAAGAGGAAGAAAACCGAAACAGGAGGGTGAGAAAGCAACGCCCAAGCGAGGTCCAAAGTCTAAAGATTATGAAATACCTTGACAGAGATTGATAGTTTACTGTTTCCCAGGCAAGCGTCTGACTACTATTACTATCTTGACTCTTCTAACCAATTACTGAAGCTTCACATTTATCTATCTAACCTTTATTCTGAATAGCATGACTGGAACCTATTGAAGTCACCTATATGTAACAAGAAGAGGAAGAAAGAAACACCGACCAAACTGGCGAAGGAGAAGAAGAAAGTAAAGAGAGAGGCAGTGAGTGGTGTTGAAGATCAGAGTTGTGTGGATGATACAGACTTTGACCCGAGGGATTTCCTACAACAGATCGGTATGATAGTGAAACAGGAGAAGAGACAGATGGTGAGAAGAAGATCACTGTGAAGGAAGAAACACCTGGCAGTAGAACCTGCAGAACTTACAGAATTCCAAGTTCGAACGTCCGCAGATGTATTACTATTAGGTTGGGGTTACTTTTCAAGTTAGCTTAGCACCTTACACAAAAAGCTCATCTAGAGGAGTGTAAGGACCGAGGGTCCCTAGCCCTAAGGTGTGCTATGCTCCACGAATCTACTTCTTCATCTTCAAGCAATCCAAATTTTATTTATTTAAAGAAAAGTACTTATCATTATAAAGAATTTGATGTGCCTTCTGTTTAAAGTTTAAATCTTAAAAAAAAGTTTCCTTAAAAACTTGGCAGAGGGTACATGAAATTTTCTATAATAAATAACTTTCCTGAAATGCATACTTTACTTAGTATTCTGAAAGGCGGACTTATTGATTTCGTGACTTTTTTTTTGTACGTATATCTTTTTGTTACGTATTGGGACGAGTTTTTAATTGATTTGATACTTACTGGTAATATGATGGAACAAAAAAGAAATCAGTTCAAACTAACCAATACTTATCGTCATTTTGTATAAGTATATTTTAATATTAGGTACTTACGTTGCTTCAATACCCTTGGTATTTACTCCTGTAAATAATTATTTTTACTTTCTATTACATGAAGTATGGGGGACCTATACTATGTAATGAGAAAGTATTGTTTTTCGTCACTAAACTACATGTAAAGTATTATGTATGTATACTCAGAAGATTTCTAACCAAATGTATAGATACTAGTATTAACAGATTACTGAATAAAAAAATATTGTTTCACCTATAATTTGTGCATTATTTAATCTTGAGTTTTACTTCCTCTGAAGAAAAAGGTATAAAATAATTTGTTTATGAAACCGTAAAAAGTAAAGTTGTTAAAGAAATTCTTATACTAATCTCTACTACCTTCAATTGACAGATCCTAATTTTTGTCGTTAATAGTAATAATAATAATAGTGCTTATTTATACTGCTCGCATAAGACTGAAAAGTCCCTTTACTGCTTTACTCCAGCAGTAGGCTACTACTATTATTGTGGTCAAATTCTCAAATTATACATAGGACTGAAAAGTCCCTTTACTCCAGCAGTAGGCTACTACTATTATTGTGGTCAAATTCTCAAATTATATTGAGGATAAAATTCCATACCTCGGCTGGGATTGAACCCACGCCCTCCTGTTTACCAGGCGAGCGCCTTGACCACTACACCACTCGAAACCAGCCAGCCCCCTAGATTACAAGCCTAGTCTAACGTTCTACCTCTGAACTACTGGGGCTAACTCACATTTCAGGGATTTTTTTGAACCGATTTGAGGAAAAGTCTCACTAGTACATATTTTCTGTTTTGGGATATGATTTGTAGTTAATTTTTTTTGTTCTTCAACATAAACCATTTGTATTTTTATAAATGATAAGGAATTTAGTAAGAGGGGTTTTACCCTCCATTCGGCGACTAAACTGGTTCATACATGGTGCTAAACTGGTTCATACATCGTGATAAACTGGTTCATACATGGTGCTAAACTGGTTCATACATGGTGCTAAACTGTTCATACATCGTGCTAAACTGGTTCATACATGGTGCTAAACTGGTTCATACATCGTGATAAACTGGTTCATACATGGTGCTAAACTGGTTCATACATGGTGCTAAACTGGTTCATACATCGTGCTAAACTGGTTCATACATCGTGCTAAACTGGTTCATACATCGTGCTAAAGCCGCTGGCAATGCTTTGTAGCGACAGTTTCCCAAATCTTATGCCGGCAATTCACGCTCAGTTTGTCAGACAGGCGAACCTGAGATTCCTCGGTCGAAAGGTTTTCCGACGCGCGACGGTCTGGGGTCTGTCAGATCGTCTGAGCGTGAGTGGCCGGCAGTTAAAACCTACTTAGGCCTGTCACTCACTATCAGGTAGACCTGACAGGCGGACCTAAACAGGTCTTCCTGATAGTGAGCGGCTGGCCTTAGTTATTTGTGTTAACCAACGTTTAACTTCGTAACCACACCTATGATTAGTTGATTACATTGAAAGATCTTTGTTTAAAATTCTTAATTAAGGGGCGCCCCGCCCCGCCAAGTTAAGAAATCTCCACAACAATAAGCAAGACTTCTTGACCTGAAAAATAATAAAATAAAGATTAACTTTGTATATTACTTTGGAAATAATTTGAACAACTTTGGTCTGTTTCACTTTATTTTATCAATCAATTCCTCGGCCGAAAGGTTTTCCGACGCGCGACGGTCTGGGGTCTGTCAGATCGTCTGAGCGTGAGTGGCCGGCAGTCAAAGCCTACTTAGGCCTGTCACTCACTTTCAGGTAGACCTGACAGGCGGACCTGAACAGGTCTTCCTGATAGTGAGCGGCTGGCCTTAGTTATTTGTGTTAACCAACGTTTAACTTCGTAACTACACCTATGATTAGTTGATTACATTGAAAGATCTTTGTTTAAAATTCTTAATTAAGGGGCGCCCCGCCCCGCCAAGTCCTGATAGTGAGCGGCTGGCCTTAGTTATTTGTGTTAACCAACGTTTAACTTCGTAACTACACCTATGATTAGTTGATTACATTGAAAGCTTGTTTAAAATTCTTAATTAAGGGGCGCAATAGCACTCCGCCCCGCCAAGTTAAGAAATCTCCACAATAATAAGCAAGACTTCTTCACCTGAAAAATAATAAAATAAAGATTAACTTTGTATATTACTTTGGAAATAATTTGAACAACTTTGATCTGTTTCACTTTATTTTATCAATCCCGCCAAGTTAAGAAATCTCCACAACAATAAGCAAGACTTCTTGACCTGAAAAATAATAAAATAAAGATTAACTTTGTATATTACTTTGAAAATAATTTGAACAACTTTGGTCTGTTTCACTTTATTTTATCAATCCATGTACCTACTCCCTTATTCTTCTCTTTCCTCGGAATTAAATGCTAAATAAATAGAACATAGAACGCTATGCCTAATTGACTATTGACCAATCCTGTATTTTAAAGGAAATTCAAAGTCCCAGTTAACTGTTATTATCTTCACCCGAAAGGAACTTAGAATACATGTACCTACTCCCTTATTCTCCTCTTTCCTCGGAATTAAATGCTAAATAAATAGAACATAGAACGCTATGCCTAATTGACTATTGACTAATCCTGTATTTTAAAGGAAATTCAAAGACCCAGTTAACTGTTATTATCTTCACCCGAAAGGAACTTAGAATAGCCATAAACCTGATGTGTCTCCACTGACTCACCTCATTCTAAAATCCACCCAACTACTATTTCAGGCCCCAGATAACGATACAAGCTCAAGTGACGAAGACCCCTCGGACCGTCACCCTTCGTCCGTAAAACAGGAGTCCGCCACCCATCCAGTCAATCACCACGCCCAACCGCACTGCGAAGGAAACTTTTTCCGTACGGCCGAAGATTCAGATATTGAAGATGATAAGATTACAACCAGTGGGGGAGATGGCGTTGGCGAGCTGGTCGTCAAGAAGGAAACAGACGCGACGGATGAGTTAGATGAGGGAGAGTGGGAGAACACAAGGAAGCCAAGTCGCTGCGAAGGAAACTTTTTCCGTACGGCCGAAGATTCAGATATTGAAGATGATAAGATTACAACCAGTGGGGGAGATGGCGTTGGCGAGGTGATCGTCAAGAAGGAAACAGACGCGACGGATGAGTTAGATGAGGGAGAGTGGGAGAACACAAGGAAGCCAAGTCACTCCAAGTCCCGGTCCTCACTGGAGTTGGTACTTAAGAAGAACTTGGAGTTAATGACGAACCAATTGTCCACCCATCTAAGAAGAACGGACGTGCAAATTGTTTATTTGATTTTCTCCTTTTCTGCTCTCTCATTTTACAGGACTCCTTTAACATTAAACAAGAATCACTCGACAGTAATGAACTGCCGAATCCAGACAAACACACGACAAGCGGAACCAATTGTCCACCCATCTAAGAAGAACGGACGTGCAAATTGTTTATTTGATTTTCTCCTTTTCTGCTCTCTCATTTTACAGGACTCGTTTAACATTAAACAAGAATCACTCGACAGTAATGAACTGCCGAATCCAGACAAACACAAGACAAGCGGACTGGATATTGACAGTCTGAAACGGGCACGGAAGCAGGAAAAGAAAGAGAAGAGTGCGCGAAAGCGGTAGACAAGCGGACTGGATATTGACAGTCTGAAACGGGCACGGAAGCAGGAAAAGAAAGAGAAGAGTGTGCGAAAGCGGGCGAAATGGAGTTTTAGAAGTCGCGAGGATCCGGCGTCCAAGGACCAAGAATCGTTGGACGCTGTGAACCGTCGCATCAAACAAGAACAAGAGGATTCAGATAACGAAGATGCCACTAACGACCTGTTTGCCGATAGTTCGTGGGATGACAGTTCCGGCCTGTCGTCAAGTGAATGGAGTGAGATAGGAGAAGACGATGAAGAATCGTTGGACGCTGTGAACCGTCGCATCAAACAAGAACAAGAGGATTCAGATAACGAAGATGCCACTAACGACCTGTTTGCCGACAGTTCGTGGGATGACAGTTCCGGCCTGTCGTCAAGTGAATGGAGTGAGATAGGAGAAGACGATATGAACTTTCATGATGATGAGGAGACTGATGGGTATCTAACGTCCGCCAGTACACGAAGCACCGGGAAGAGAAGAAGGAAAACCAGGAAGACGGGACGAGGGAGAGGTCAAGCACGACGGAAGAGTGGAAATGCAACAGATCGAAGTAAAGAGAGAGGCAGTGAGTGGTGTTGAAGATCAGAGTGGTGTGGATGATACAGACTTTGACCCGAGGGATTTCCTGGAGACAAGCTCAGACGAGGAGAGTGAGTGGAATAACGAGGACTATAACGCGTTCTTCGATCAGACGATCGACTTCAAGTGTCGCTTCTGTGACGACCAGTTCAAGACGAACGACAAGTTGCTCCGCCACTACAAGGCGATCCATAGTCAGACGCTGGAGACCAGTAGCCTGTGCCCGTACTGTGGCTACACCACTAAGAGTAAGGCCATGCTGAACCGTCACATCCGGCGGAAGCACATGAACATCACCAAGGAGAAGGTAAAGCAGGTGTGTGAGATCTGCTCGGCCGAGGTGTACCATCTGGCGGTGCACAAGCGAAGCTTGCACGCGGGCCTCTCCTTCCCTTGTCCGTACTGTGGGAAGACATTCCCCCGCGTCTTTGATGTGTCCATTGATATGGTACACCTCCGCACAACAGATCTCACAGATTTGTTTCTGTTTCATCCTAGGCTGGATGTGGTCTTGTATGTGATGGGCGAGGGTGCTGCGCTTGGCTGAGAAGAATCCGCAAATGTAACACAGGTTGGAGACTTCATACCCGTGATGGTTGGTCTTCAAATGTTTCAGATATGTTTCGTACGAGTACACTATGGTGGAACAGAACTTACACGGGTAGTTCTCCTTCTTGAACATCTTGACGGCGCGGTTTCGTTTCCTGAAGTAATTCCTGCGGCGCGCAGCTTGTTTCTCATTGAGAGGTTTACGTTTCCGTTTTCCCTTGTCAGTACCTCCTGAAGTAATTCCTGCGGCGCGCAGCTTGTTTCTCATTGAGAGGTTTACGTTTCCGTTTTCCCTTGTCAGTACCGTCCCCGAGTGAAGGGGTATCCGTTGTGTTTCCGAGAGACCCCGGGAGCATGGCGTCCATACCTGATACTTCCCCAGTGCTTCCTCTACTGCCAGGTGTTTCTTCCTTCACAGTGATCTTCTTCTCACCATCTGTCTCTTCTCCTGTTTCACTATCATACCGATCTGTTGCATTTCCACTCTTCCGTCGTGCTTGACCTCTCCCTCGTCCCGTCTTCCTGGTTTTCCTTCTTCTCTTCCCGGTGCTTCGTGTACTGGCGGACGTTAGATACCCATCAGTCTCCTCATCATCATGAAAGTTCATATCGTCTTCTCCTATCTCACTCCATTCACTTGACGACAGGCCGGAACTGTCATCCCACGAACTGTCGGCAAACAGGTCGTTAGTGGCATCTTCGTTATCTGAATCCTCTTGTTCTTGTTTGATGCGACGGTTCACAGCGTCCAACGATTCTTGGTCCTTGGACGCCGGATCGTCGTGACTTCTAAAACTCCATTTCGCCCGCTTTCGGACACTCTTCTCTTTCTTTTCCTGCTTCCGTGCCCGTTTCAGACTGTCAATATCCAGTCCGCTTGTCTTGTGTTTGTCTGGATTCGGCAGTTCATTACTGTCGAGTGATTCTTGTTTAATGTTAAACGAGTCCTGTAAAATGAGAGAGCAGAAAAGGAGAAAATCAAATAAACAATTTGCACGTCCGTTCTTCTTAGATGGGTGGACAATTGGTTCAGTTTCCAATAATTGTTACATATAGGTTACTTCAACTTCATTGTTACATATAGGTTACTTCAACTTCATTGTTACATATAGGTTACTTCAACTTCATTGTTACATATAGGTTACTTCAACTTCATTGTTACATATAGGTTACTTCAACTTCATTGTTACATATAGGTTACTTCAACTTCATTGTTACATATAGGTTACTTCAACTTCATTGTTACATATAGGTTACTTCAACTTCATTGTTACATATAGGTTACTTCAACTTCATTGTTACATATAGGTTACTTCAACTTCATTGTTACATATAGGTGACTTCAATAGGTTCCAGTCATGCTTTTCAGAATAAAGGTTAGATAGATAAATGTGAAGATTCAGTTATTGAAGAGTCAAGATAGTAATAGTAGTCAGACGCTTGCCTGGGAAACAGTGGACAATCAATCTCTGTCAAGGTATTTCATAATCTTTTTAGACATTGGACTACATAATAAAAATTCTTTCAGGTTAGGAAGTATCAAGCATTGTACACATTTTCATTTGAATTTTCCAATCGATAATTTTATTTATTTATTTTAACATTATTAACTATGTACAATATTAGATCTATAGTTTATCAACGAAGCAATAAGTACAATGGTAAACGTTTAATACAAGCTTTTATAGGTAATGTTCAAATAGGTATTTTGATAGAATGCACTTTGATATTCATAAATAAATAAATAAATACACAATTATTATCACCTTTCATGTCAATCGGTCAAGTAAAAGTGGATCAAAAGTGACTAGATCCAAATTTCAGAAAATCCTGACGTAAAGAGAAGCTGTCAAACTTTCTTGACTTGGCGAGGCGGAGGACTACCGCGCTCCTTAATTTATCACTTCTGTTATCAGGTGAATTTAAACAATATCTCTGTTCTTTAAACGTAACTAATTAGGAAAATTACTATAGATTGGATAAGGTAGGTAATTTTAAGTTAAATCTCATAAGGTTAAACTTGATTCTGTCAATAGACCGCTTGTCCTGTTGAATTTTTCTCACTCTTGACGTAAAATTGGTCACAAATATTGCATGACTGATTCATTAAAAGATCATTCACGACTTTCATTAGATTTATTTTTCCATTTGATTGGTCTTTCTTGAGCCAGTGTTTGTGTTCTAAATAACTTCACACCCTAGCGTGGTCTATTGCACTTGCTAAAGAGTACTCTTCTTATTCCTTAACCATAATAGTACATATGGGCCGCATCGAACACCGCTGGGAACGGCACATTGGTCGCAATATTCGACGAGTTCTGAATCATTTCCATCATGGACCTCTGATGTTGCCGCCTGTCAAACTTGGGTATCCTCACGTTACTACTAGTCGCCAGGGTCGGCGCGCTATGCATGGCCGGGTTGTGTCCGAGGTCCACAGGGCCATTGTGCGAGGGACTGGTCGAATTTGACGACAGATGGGAGTGTCGCGTGTTGGACTCGGTGCGGCGGGGTGCGGGCGGTGTTGCCGTCATGTCACGCTTCGGACAGGATGAGTTCTTGTGGTTCTTGAGAGAAACATTATGGTTGAACGCGGCCCCGCAGTCCTTACACTTGTAAGGTTTCTCATTGGTATGCACACGCATGTGCCGACGCAAGTAGTTGTAGAAGGTGAACTCCTTGTGACAATACTCACAGATGTACGTCTTCTCCAGTTGATGCTTCAGATGAATGCCCTTGATGTGCAGCTGTAACTCTGCCTTCCGTGTGAACTTCTTGCCACAGTGTGGACACACATGGTACTGGCCACTGTGCGAGTGTTTCTTATGAATGGCGAGATGCACCACCTCCGCCGAGCAGATATCACAGATCTTCTTCTCCTTTCGTTTCGCCTGGTTCTCGCCATGTTCGACACGCACGTGGTTCTTCAGCGTGCTTCTATTCTTAGAGTAATAGCCGCAGTGGTAGCATAGACTTGACGTTTCATAACCACCATGGTCTGACTTGATATGACAGGCCTAAGTAGGCTTTGACTGCCGGCCACTCACGCTCAGACGATCTGACAGACCCCAGACCGTCGCGCGTCGGAAAACCTTTCGGCCGAGGAATCTCAGGTTCGCCTGACAGACACACTGAGCGTGAATTGCCGGCATAAGATTTAGGAAACTGTCGCTACAAAGCATTGCCAGCGGCTTTAGCACGATATATGAACCAGTTTAGCACCATGTATGAACCAGTTTAGCACGATGTATGAACCAGTTTAGCACCGACTTGATATGCCGCAGGAGTTTATCATAGGAGTTGAGCTTCCAGTCACACACGCGACATTTGAACTCGTACGGGCTGAACTGTCCCAAATGTACCTCATCCCAATCCTCTTCCTCCTCCTCCTCACTAGACATCTCATCCAGACTAGCAAACACATTGTCCATGTCACTCGGCTTCTTATCCAGATCAATCTTCCTCCTCCTCTCTTCCTTCGCCATCTTCTTAATCTTCTTCTCCAAAAACCAGTTTAGCACGATGTATGAACCAGTTTAGCACCATGTATGAACCAGTTTAGCACGATGTATGAACCAGTTTAGCACCATGTATGAACCAGTTTAGCACGATGTATGAACCAGTTTAGCACCATGTATGAACCAGTTTAGCACCATGTATGAACCAGTTTAGCACCATGTATGAACCAGTTTAGCACCATGTATGAACCAGTTTAGTCGCCGAATGGAGGGTAAAAACCCCTCTTACTAAATTCCTTATCATTTATAAAAATACAAATGGTTTATGTTGAAGAACAAAAAAAATTAACTACAAATCATATCCCAAAACAGAAAATATGTACTAGTGAGACTTTTCCTCAAATCGGTTCAAAAAAATCCCTGAAATGTGAGTTAGCCCCAGAAGTTCAGGGGTAGAACATTAGACTAGGCTTGTAATCCAGGGGGCTGGCTGGTTTCGAGTAGGTAGGTACTATTAACGACAAAAATTAGGATCTGTCAATTGAAGGTAGTAGAGATTAGTATAAGAATTTCTTTAACAACTTTACTTTTTACGGTTTCATAAACAAATTATTTTATACCTTTTTCTTCAGAGGAAGTAAAACTCAAGATTAAATAATGCACAAATTATAGGTGAAACAATATTTTTTTATTCAGTAATCTGTTAATACTAGTATCTATACATTTGGTTAGAAATCTTCTGAGTATACATACATCATACTTTACATGTAGTTTAGTGACGAAAAACGATACTTTCTCATTACATAGTATAGGTCCCCGCATAAACAAATTATTTTATACCTTTTTCTTCAGAGGAAGTAAAACTCAAGATTAAATAATGCACAAATTATAGGTGAAACAATATTTTCTTTTTATTCAGTAATCTGTTAATACTAGTATCTATACATTTGGTTAGAAATCTTCTGAGTATACATACATAATACTTTACATGTAGTTTAGTGACGAAAAACAATACTTTCTCATTACATAGTATAGGTCCCCCATACTTCATGTAATAGAAAGTAAAAATAATTATTTACAGGAGTAAATACCAAGGGTATTGAAGCAACGTAAGTACCTAATATTAAAATATACTTATACAAAATGACGATAAGTATTGGTTAGTTTGAACTGATTTCTTTTTTGTTCCATCATATTACCAGTAAGTATCAAATCAATTAAAAACAGTCCCAATACGTAATAGAAAGATATACGTACAAAAAAAAGTCACGAAATCAATAAGTCCGCCTTTCAGAATACTAAGTAAAGTATGCATTTCAGGAAACTTATTTATTATAGAAAATTTCATGTACCCTCTGCCAAGTTTTTAAGGAAACTTTTTTCAAGATTTAAACTTTAAACAGGGGGCACATAAAATTCTTTATAATAATAAGTACTTTTCTTTAAATAAATAAAATTTGGATTGCTTGAAGAAGTAGATTCGTGGAGCTTAGCCCACCTTAGGGACCCTCGGTCCTTACACTCCTCTAGATGGGCTTATTGTGTATGGTGCTAAGCTAACTTGAAAAGTAACCCCAACCTAATAGTAATACATCTGCGGACGTTCGAACTTGGAATTCTGTAAGTTCTGCAGGTCCCGGGCCGACAGATTGGTAAGCTGTAGTTCCCGAGCGGTACTCGCCAGTTGTAACTCACGCGCCGTGTTGGCGATCTGAATCTCGCGGGCATTGGGCGGCAAGGCGAGTCCTATCTGTATTTCTCTCAGATTTGTGGCGGATATAAGGTCCCGCGCGGCGGCCGCTGTGTTGGGTATAAAGTTCTGTAGGAGAAGTTGCTGCTGCTCGTCTTGCTCATGGGGAGCGCTGATCTCGAGATGGAAGACTCCCTCGAAATATCATCGGATGATTCCTGAAATATTTATACCAGGGCGTTTGTATTGGTGAAGAATAAAATGTATCATAACTAGAATCACATTAGTTATAGTCAATAAGAGAAATCAAATGCTAAGGAGACAAATCTAAGAACAAGGCCTACTGGGCATTACAAGACATAGCGTTAACGTTTTAAATTCATACAACTAGCATGGTTTGTATTCACAAATCTCATTACAAAAGTTCATACCTGTTCAGGTTCATATAGAAGTTTTCATTACTAAAGTATCTATTATTTATATAATTAAGGGTCCATTAAGATGATAAGAATGGCATACATGATGTATGTATCAGGTATCTCACTAATGACATATTTTATGTACATATCTCACACGGCGAAATCAAATACATGGTCAAAAGTTCAATATTTGCATTCTGATCAAGACCTTTATAGGAAATCTTAGTTTATCTTAACTTGGAGTTTGAAGTAGATCTTCAAAAATGATATTCGAGTATTTTCGGATTTCTTTACATTTTTCATAATCCAAATGATAGACACTATCAATTTATTTTTTATTTTCAGTCATAGTTTTATAAGAATAGACAGTGCTCTATTTAGAAGCCTAGAAGCTTTTAATTCTATCTAATTTGCTTCGTTTCTCTGTTTTTTTCTAGTTATTTTACTATTGGGATATAAAATATCAATAAATAATATCCATTCAAGTTTTACAAGATTATGACACTGGATCATAAGCTTTATTTGTTCAAAAATATTAAGAACTTACAAAAAACAGATTTAACAAAACTAAATTTACAATAACCTAATTTTAAACAAAACTAAATTTACAATAACCAAATTTTAACTTAACAACTTAACAATTACTCATATTAAAGAAAATAACAAAACCTTAATGTTACGAATTTTGGTAAAACAAAGAGAAATTTGAAATTATCTTAGGTCTTAGGGAGCTTTCAACAGTATTAGAGATGTGAAAAGCCCCAGAATCAAGCATTTTCCCTGTTCCATGTTTCAAATGTAAAGGTTAAACCTTTATTCCTAAGTCATGGCACTTACCTCCCCTTCCTTTTCCAACGACTTCAGATAGAAAGCACATTTCGCCATGTGCACCTTGAGCGAAACATTAAAGTTAAATCCATCGCCACACACGCACTTGTACTTTCTCTCCACTCGATGCGTGCGCATGTGCCGACGCAAGTACTCTTTCAGTCCGAACGTTTTGCCGCAAACCTCACAGCGCGGGCGTTCTTCTGGGGTTTCCGTTAGATGCACCGCCTTCACGTGGTTGCGCAACTCCTGCGTACGTCGGAACGGTTTCACGCAGTACTCGCACGTGAAGCGAGGCGGCTCGTGACAGAGCTTGTGCTCCGCGAGGTTCACGACACGCGCCGAGCAGATCTCGCACACTTCCTTCTCGCGGACATAGTCCGTCTGTCCGCCCCCGTGCATCTGCTTAATGTGTAGTGTCAGTGTGGCCCGGGTCGCGAACACCTTGGCACACACGAAGCAGAGGTTACTCTTCTCGGGTTTCTCATTGTGGACTGTTCTCAAATGACCGCACAGACGGACATACTTATCGAACACAGCCTGACAGATGCGACACGTGAAGGCCTCCTCACCAGCAGGCTCTGTCACAGTGGGCTTCTTAGCCATCTCCTTCTGTTCGAGTTTCTTCTCATCATCCTGTATAAGTTCCGTATCGTTCCACCTCGGGGACACGCCCATGGTGAGCAAGGTTCGCTTGACGAGTCTCGTTTTCTCCCGACTCCACACGAGGTCGCTCGCTTGATCTTCTCCTTCTTCTTTTTCTTCTTCTTCTCCCGCTTCTCCTTCTTCTTCCTCTCGACAGGTGGTTCCTCCTCGACCTCAGGAACATAATCTGTATCCGAATCCTCTACAGTAGATTTCCGTCGTGACGGTTTTCTCTCGCAAGACTTCTCACGATTTTAAAAATCTTTAGAAGAATCTTAATTATTTGTAAAGTGCACTAGCAGGCGGGCAAACGTCAAGAATTCGACTTTTGGCACCCTACCTACAGGACGCTTCTTTCAAAAAAATTCTTTCACTTCATTCGCAGATATCATTGGTGGATTTGGAAAGCAATACATGCAAATAGTATACATGTATCCAAATCTATTAATTTCATAAAGGCAGTATAAAACTTTTTGTTTAACACCATACACTTAGTTCATGAAACAATGAACCAAGTCTCTGCTTTCTCTTTGGTCATATTCTCCAGAATTGTTTCAACGCACGAGGTCGGTTCGTTCATCCTCGACATCACCCGAAGGCTTCCGACTCAAGGGAATAGGGTTCGCGAACACACCACCGTTGGGTCGTCGGATGAACAGATAGCGCGGTTTCATGCAGGGTTTCATATCGTCTGAATCATCACCCTCATCGTCTTCATCGTCCGAGGAGAATTCGGCGCGCGCATCCAGTTTTAACAGATTGAACTCGGCTTCTTCCCACCCTCATCGTCTTCATCGTCCGAGGAGAATTCGGCGCGCGCATCCAGTTTTAACAGATTGAACTCGGCTTCTTCCTCATCATCATCATCTTCCAAAGGTTTCTCAGATATCCTAGGTGAGCTTCGTACGCCTTTCCTCACCTCGACAGGGATTGTCATCTTATTCAGCGATTTATTCCAAACGTATTTCACCTCGACAGGGATTGTCATCTTACTCAGCGATTTATTCCAGACGTATTTATAGTTAAAACTCCCCGGCCGACTCTTTTCCGGCGTCTTGGACTTGTTTCGTATGTTTTTGGCTTCAGCGGGGCCTTGAAAATCGTCTTCGTTTTCGGCCTCGGAGGGAAAATCGTCTTCGTTTTCAGCCTCGGCGGGAAAATCATCTTCGTTTTCGGCCTCGGCGAGAAAATCGTCTTCGTTTTCGGCCTCGGCGATGCAAATAGTATACATGTATCCAAATCTATTAATTTCATAAAGGCAGTATAAAACTTTTTGTTTAACACCATACACTTAGTTCATGAACTCTGCTTTCTCTTTGGTCATATTCTCCAGAACTGTTTCAACACTTTTCTATCGGGAGGTCGAGAGATCAATTCCAGCCGAGGTCAGGAATTTTGTTGATTTTAGGATTTGACCACAATAATGGCAGTAAGCCTACTTCTGGAGTAAAAGGACTCTTCGGTCCCATTCGAGCAGTATAAATAAGCACTAAGATGTTAAAAAATTGGAAAAACAAAAACAATTGGTTCAAAAGGAGACAGCAAATCTGGAATGAGACTTTTTATTTTCAAATTTAAATTATTTTTATACAATTTACATGGGTTAATTTATTTAAAAAAATCTATTTAAACAATAGTTATTTTATACACAATTATACAACGCTACCTTAAGCAAAGGATAAATAGGTACTAGAGTTTTAATAGGTTCAATTTCAAAAAATAAAATTTGGCCTAAACAATAAAGATTAATTTTTAAGAGGTCGCTATCAGGGGCGGGGGAGGGGCAGGGGGCGGGGCACGGTGGGCTCTCCCACCTCCCCTCTGCTGCTGTTGGAGGGGAGGATTCTGCTGTGGTGGTGGCATTTGTTGCTGCGGGGGTTGAGGGGGAGGCTCAGGAGTAACAGTGCCTGTCTGGTTGGGTAGAAGGTCTCTATTGAGAAGCTCCAGGTTCGGGCAAGTCTTGCGATGGACATTTAACGCACTCTTCGTGTTGAACGCAGCGTTACACGCGGTACATTTGTACGGATGCGGCACCTGTACGTCATTCGAGTGCACGCGTAGGTGGCGCTTCAGATATTTCATGAACGGGAAGTCCTTATTACAATACTGACACACGAACCGTTGTTCCAGCTGATGCTTGAGGTGAACCGCTTTGATATGAATGTTAAGTTCCGCCTTGCGAGTGAAGCCTTTACCGCAGAAGGTACAGTCGTAGCAGACACCGGAGTGAGCAGCCTTCTGATGTTGCTGTAGATGAAGTACCTCCGCACAACAGATGTCACATATCTTCATCTCACGCTTCTTGGGTGCCACGTGATCCTTGATATGAAGATAGATCATCTTCTTATGACCATTGAAGTAGCCACAGTAGTAACATACACTGGCCCAGTCATACCCACCATGCTCCTTGGTGTAGTGACGTAACAGGAGATCATGTGACCTGTGCTTGAGAGGACAGTGACGACACTGCCACACCTCCTCCTCCATCTCCTCTTCCTCCTCCACATCCTCCTTATCCGAGGAGGATTCATACAGAGGCACCTCCCCGTCAAAGAACTCATCCGCTTCAAACTTCAAGTTCTCCAAGTCACCATCAAACTCAACAGGTTTATCCGGATCCTCCGCCATCTTGGCTTTCAGTTCTTCTCGTAGTCTCTGCCGCTTCTCATCCTTCTTCTCTTTCTTCTTCCTCTTCTCTTTACGAGGTTTGCGCCCTGTCTCTGTGATCTTGGGTCGGCCTCGCTTACGTTTCCTCTTGCCTCCCGAAGTCTCATGCAGGCTACCATCACTCATCATGTCAGGACTATATTGGTCCTCATCCCCTGACATCGTGTAGGCTTTATCATCCTCACATTCACTCTTCTCTTCTTTCACCTTGACGTGCTCGGCGTTCGCACCACTACCCGCTCCCGTGGCGTCACTATTCACCGGCGTGTTTCTGTTCTTGAACACAATATCAAAGTAGTTGGACGCCATCTTCCCCGAGTTGGTGAACAGGCCGAGGTTCTTGCCCACGATCTTCGGCAGGTCGCCGAGTGCTTTCGTCACAGACGCAGACCGTGTGGTCGTGTCTTTCCGTCGTCTCGACACGCCTCGGCCTCGGGTGTTTCCGCTCTGTTTACTTTCTTCATCGGTAAAGTTCGGGTTGGGTTCGTAGCTCGTTCGGTTTGTGTCGAGATCACTATCATCGTTCTCACTGTCGGGCGCAATATCCGGGTAATCACCATCGTCCAAGTCGCTTTCGCTTTTGACGGCCAATGATCTTCTTCTGGCGAGCGACGGGTTGCCTGCGACAGCCTGGGGTCTCGTGTCCTGAAATAGGGTAGTTTTCAAGTGTTTTTAATCAATTTTTAAAAAGTAGCGGCAATTTAGTTTTATCCTTTTCGGAACAGAAGTGAGAAGCATTTAGCACAAGGTTCGTGACGGTCGGGGGGCGATTCCAGAACGGTTAGTAATATTAGAACAGAGTAAGCGAGTTCAGTAGACATTTGGTTTATTATTGTTTCTACAATATATTATTTTCATCAAACGAATTCAATATAAGTCATAAAGGAGCTATGTACAGAAAAGATATCAAAGAGATTTGTACAGGATTTCAAGGAGGACAAGGAACATACAGAAAGGATTTTGAGATTCCATTAAAAGTTTTTCTTTGTAAGTTCCTAAATCGGGGGGCGATTCCAGAACGGTTAGTAATATTAGAACAGAGTAAGCGAGTTCAGTAGAGATTTGGTTTATTATTGTTTCTACAATATATTATTTTCATCAAACGAATTCAATATAAGTCATAAAGGAGCTATGTACAGAAAAGATATCAAAGAGACTTGTACAGGATTTCAAGGAGGACAAGGAACATACAGAAAGGATTTTGAGATTCCATTAAAAGTTTTTCTTTATAAGTTCCTAAAATTTTAAAAATCTTTAGAAGAATCTTAATTATTTGTAAAGTGCGCTAGCAGGCGGGCAAACGTCAAGAATTCGACTTTTGGCACCCTACCTACAGGACGCTTCTTTAAAAAAAAAAATTCTTTCACTTCATTCGGAGATATCATTGGTGGATTTGGAAAGCAATACAAATAGCATACATGTATCCAAATCTATTAATTTCATAAAGGCAGTATAAAACTTTTTGTTTAACACCATACACTTAGTTCATGAAACAATGAACCAAGTCTCTGCTTTCTCTTTGGTCATATTCTCCAGAACTGTTTCAACACTTTTCTATCGGGAGGTCGAGAGATCAATTCCAGCCGAGGTCAGGAATTTTGTTGATTTTAGGATTTGACCACAATAATGGCAGTAAGCCTACTTCTGGAGTAAAGGGACTCTTCGGTCCCATTCGAGCAGTATAAATAAGCACTAAGATGTTAAAAAATTGGAAAAACAAAAACAATTGGTTCAAAAGGAAACAGCAAATCTGGAATGAGTCTTTTTATTTTCAAATTTTAAATTATTTTTATACAATTTACATGGGTTAATTTATTTAAAAAAATCTATTTAAAAATAGGTATTTTATACACAATTATACAACGCTACCTTAAAGCGATTTATTCCAGACGTATTTATAGTTAAAACTCCCCGGCCGACTCTTTTCCGGCGTCTTGGACTTGTTTCGTATGTTTTTGGCTTCGGCGGGGCCTTGAAAATTGTCTTCGTTTTCGGCCTCGGAGGGAAAATCGTCTTCGTTTTCGGCCTCGGCGGGAAAATCGTCTTCATTTTCGGCCTCGGAGGGAAAATCGTCTTCGTTTTCGGCCTCGGCGGGAAAATCGTCTTCGTTTTCGGCCTCGGCGGGAAAATCGTCTTCGTAATAAGTCAGCTCCTCTCGCTGATCTTCGTCCAGATCAATTTTTTCTTCTTTGATAGTCACACCCTGAAATGCGGAAATGGGACAACAGAGAACAAGTCTCAATATATTCGACAGCTTGGTACAACTTGGCTTCAACTGAACGCGGACGCTTTTATTTTGGTTGACAATTTAGAATGTAACAAAATAATACAAACATTATTGTAATGGAAAGTAGTATTAATTTCTATTTTCCCCTTTTGTTATAACTTAAAGCAGGTTTGAGTATGTAACTGTAAACATTACCTATATTAATTTTTAGACATTTTTTACGTACAAATTGTTCATTACTTGTAACATTCTTAGAGCCTACTAACCATATTTACGTAAATATGGCATACTTTGTATTAGGATATTTACGTAAATATGGCATGCCTTGTATAAATATTTACTTAAACATGGATTGTGTTGTTTGTTTTTCATGCATTTCTCTCGATATTCAAAATAGCAACAATTAATGTCAACAAATTTCTCTTTTCTGGTACGATTTTTTTTTTTTTTTTTTCAGATTCTTCAACAAAAAAATGTGTGAACAAAATGAAATCCAACTTTAAGTAGGTACAACATTATGAAACTAGACGTACTCTTTTGCGGAGAGCTTTGTCGTGTAAAAAAATAGCCCACTCCTAAATAAATTCAGCTCAATAGGTAGATATAGCAGTGTTATGGATATATGTCTTCTACGTTGGATTTCAGTAATATTTTTTCAGTCCCTACAAGGCCTGTTAAGCAAACAGGCTGTTGAGGCTTTTGACAGGGTACTTGTAAAGGCTTTTAACAGGGCTGTTGATCTAACAGGCTGTTAGGGGGCTAGTAAGGTTGGTGAAAGCCACCCTAGAAGTAATACATGCTGGCTCGTTCCAGTTTGAGTGGAAAGTTAGCACTCTGTATTTGATGTATGCTAAGTTCCGCTGCTGCCTGTGCTGCTTGCTGTGCTGCCTGCGCTTGTACCTGTGCTGAATGCTGCAGCTGCTGCTGAAGTACATCTTGTTCCGACATGGAGCTAGTACTCGGATGTGGCACCAGGGGATTCGGAGCGCTCGTGTTGCCCCCCTGGTTCTGTTGTTGTCCCCCAGTCCCACACACCAGCTTGTGGTTTCGGAACAAATGTTTATTGGTGAACGTGAGGTTGCACTGTTTACACGTGTAGGTCACGTGACCGCCGCCCCCTGGTCCGTTGCCATGGTGATTGTGCGTCTTCATATGTTTGTTCAGATAGCCCTGGAACGGGAACTCTTTGTTACAGTACTGGCATACGAACTTCTTCTCCAGCATGTGTTTCAAATGAACCGTCTTGATGTGAATGTTCATCTGACCGACCCTGGTGAACTTCATGGAGCAGAACTTACAGTTGTACGTCACACCAGAGTGTGCCACCTTCTGGTGCGTACCGAGATGTATCACCTCTGCTGAACAGATGTCACACACCTTCTTCTCTTGCTTCTTGGGTTCTATGTGTTCCTTGATGTGACGGTAGATCATCTTCTTGTGTTTGTGATAGAATCCGCAGATGAAGCAGAGGGCAGCACTCTCGAAGCCACTTACAGTTGTACGTCACACCAGAGTGTGCCACCTTCTGGTGCGTACCGAGATGTATCACCTCTGCTGAACAGATGTCACACACCTTCTTCTCTTGCTTCTTGGGTTCTATGTGTTCCTTGATGTGACGGTAGATCATCTTCTTGTGCTTGTGATAGAATCCGCAGATGAAGCAGAGGGCAGCACTCTCGAAGCCGCCATGTTTCCCCGTCAGATGGCGTAGGAGTAGCTCGTAGGTTCTGAACGTGACGTCACAATGTCTACACTTGTAGATGATGGGCCCGAACAGTTCTCTCTCAGACATGGAACTCTCACTCGAGTCAGACTCGTAGCTTGAGAATGCAAAGTCTGACATTTCATCCCCTGTGGTCGCTTTCTCTCGCTTGATCTTCTCCTTCTTCTTTTTCTTCTTCTTCTCCCGCTTCTCCTTCTTCTTCCTCTCGACAGGTGGTTCCTCCTCGACCTCGGGAATATAATCCGTATCCGAATCCTCTACAGTAGATTTCCGTCGTGACGGTTTTCTCTCGCAAGACTTCTCACGATTCTCCTTCTTCACACTCGGAGGACCAACACTCTTCCTGCTCCGGGCTTTCCGCTTGGCTAAGGGTTTATCCTCGAGATCCGAGACAGATTCTCCCATCTCGGCCGGGACAGGTTCCATGGCGCGGTTCTCATAGTTCTTCATGATGACGGCCAGATAGTTCTGTGACTTGGCGGAGGACTTGTTGACCAGGGTGCCCAGGTTCGACTCGAGGACGGTTTTCAAGTTCTGTGTCCGCGCGCTGGCGGGTTTGTTCTGTGGGTTGGATAGGAAGTGACTCCCGAATGTCCCACTGTCAGCATCGCTATCCGAGGCGGCAGGGCGCCTGGTGGTGCGGCTACGGGACTGTCTCCCATCTGACGCGGGGGTATCGCCCAGCGGTTCCGACTTGACAACAATGCTCCCCGTGTTGCCAAACGTTGCGCCCCCGACCTCTACCGGGGAGACACCGTCCTCTTTCTTCACCACGATGTTCGGATTGAATGCCGTGTACTCATCCACATCGGAATTATCATCGTCATCATCATTGTCGCGGTCGCCCAGTGTGGCGACAGGTCGGTGGTTATCTTGTCGCGGGCCAGACGCTGATCTCGAGATGGAAGACTCCCTCGAAATATCATCGGATGATTCCTGAAATATTTATACCAGGGCGTTTGTATTGGTGAAGAATAAAATGTATCATAACTAGAATCACATTAGTTATAGTCAATAAGAGAAATCAAATGCTAAGGAGACAAATCTAAGAACAAGGCCTACTGGGCATTACAAGACATAGCGTTAACGTTTTAAATTCATACAACTAGCATGGTTTGTATTCACAAATCTCATTACAAAAGTTCATACCTGTTCAGGTTCATATAGAAGTTTTCATTACTAAAGTATCTATTATTTATATAATTAAGGGTCCATTAAGATGATAAGAATGGCATACATGATGTATGTATCAGGTATCTCACTAATGACATATTTTATGTACATATCTCACACGGCGAAATCAAATACATGGTCAAAAGTTCAATATTTGCATTCTGATCAAGACCTTTATAGGAAATCTTAGTTTATCTTAACTTGGAGTTTGAAGTAGATCTTCAAAAATGATATTCGAGTATTTTCGGATTTCTTTACATTTTTCATAATCCAAATGATAGACACTATCAATTTATTTTTTATTTTCAGTCATAGTTTTATAAGAATAGACAGTGCTCTATTTAGAAGCCTAGAAGCTTTTAATTCTATCTAATTTGCTTCGTTTCTCTGTTTTTTTCTAGTTATTTTACTATTGGGATATAAAATATCAATAAATAATATCCATTCAAGTTTTACAAGATTATGACACTGGATCATAAGCTTTATTTGTTCAAAAATATTAAGAACTTACAAAAAACAGATTTAACAAAACTAAATTTACAATAACCTAATTTTAAACAAAACTAAATTTACAATAACCAAATTTTAACTTAACAACTTAACAATTACTCATATTAAAGAAAATAACAAAACCTTAATGTTACGAATTTTGGTAAAACAAAGAGAAATTTGAAATTATCTTAGGTCTTAGGGAGCTTTCAACAGTATTAGAGATGTGAAAAGCCCCAGAATCAAGCATTTTCCCTGTTCCATGTTTCAAATGTAAAGGTTAAACCTTTATTCCTAAGTCATGGCACTTACCTCCCCTTCCTTTTCCAACGACTTCAGATAGAAAGCACATTTCGCCATGTGCACCTTGAGCGAAACATTAAAGTTAAATCCATCGCCACACACGCACTTGTACTTTCTCTCCACTCGATGCGTGCGCATGTGCCGACGCAAGTACTCTTTCAGTCCGAACGTTTTGCCGCAAACCTCACAGCGCGGGCGTTCTTCTGGGGTTTCCGTTAGATGCACCGCCTTCACGTGGTTGCGCAACTCCTGCGTACGTCGGAACGGTTTCACGCAGTACTCGCACGTGAAGCGAGGCGGCTCGTGACAGAGCTTGTGCTCCGCGAGGTTCACGACACGCGCCGAGCAGATCTCGCACACTTCCTTCTCGCGGACATAGTCCGTCTGTCCGCCCCCGTGCATCTGCTTAATGTGTAGTGTCAGTGTGGCCCGGGTCGCGAACACCTTGGCACACACGAAGCAGAGGTTACTCTTCTCGGGTTTCTCATTGTGGACTGTTCTCAAATGACCGCACAGACGGACATACTTATCGAACACAGCCTGACAGATGCGACACGTGAAGGCCTCCTCACGAACAGAGTAAGCGAGTTCAATAGACATTTGGTTTATTATTGTTTCTACGATATATTATTTTCATCAAACGAATTCAATATAAGTCATAAAGGAGCTATGTACAGAAAAGATATCAAAGAGACTTGTACAGGATTTCAAGGAGGACAAGGAACATACAGAAAGGATTTTGAGATTCCATTAAAAGTTTTTCTTTATAAGTTCCTAAAATTTTAAAAATCTTTAGAAGAATCTTAATTATTTGTAAAGTGCGCTAGCAGGCGGGCAAACGTCAAGAATTCGACTGCCCCCGTGCATCTGCTTAATGTGTAGTGTCAGTGTGGCCCGGGTCGCGAACACCTTGGCACACACGAAGCAGAGGTTACTCTTCTCGGGTTTCTCATTGTGGACTGTTCTCAAATGACCGCACAGACGGACATACTTATCGAACACAGCCTGACAGATGCGACACGTGAAGGCCTCCTCACCAGCAGGCTCTGTCACAGTGGGCTTCTTAGCCATCTCCTTCTGTTCGAGTTTCTTCTCATCATCCTGTATAAGTTCCGCATCGTTCCACCTCGGGGACACGCCCATGGTGAGCAAGGTTCGCTTGACGAGTCTCGTTTTCTCTCGACTCCACACGAGGTCAGTTCGTTCATCCTCGACATCACCCGAAGGCTTCCGACTCAAGGGAATAGGGTTCGCGAACACACCACCGTTGGGTCGTCGGATGAACAGATAGCGCGGTTTCATGCAGGGTTTCATATCGTCTGAATCATCACCCTCATCGTCTTCATCGTCCGAGGAGAATTCGGCGCGCGCATCCAGTTTTAACAGATTGAACTCGGCTTCTTCCTCATCATCATCATCTTCCAAAGGTTTCTCAGATATCCTAGGTGAGCTTCGTACGCCTTTCCTCACCTCGACAGGGATTGTCATCTTATTCAGCGATTTATTCCAAACGTATTTCACCTCGACAGGGATTGTCATCTTACTCAGCGATTTATTCCAGACGTATTTATAGTTAAAACTCCCCGGCCGACTCTTTTCCGGCGTCTTGGACTTGTTTCGTATGTTTTTGGCTTCAGCGGGGCCTTGAAAATCGTCTTCGTTTTCGGCCTCGGAGGGAAAATCGTCTTCGTTTTCGGCCTCGGCGGGAAAATCGTCTTCGTAATAAGTCAGCTCCTCTCGCTGATCTTCGTCCAGATCAATTTTTTCTTCTTTGATAGTCACACCCTGAAATGCGGAAATGGGACAACAGAGAACAAGTCTCAATATATTCGACAGCTTGGTACAACTTGGCTTCAACTGAACGCGGACGCTTTTATTTTGGTTGACAATTTAGAATGTAACAAAATAATACAAACATTATTGTAATGGAAAGTAGTATTAATTTCTATTTTCCCCTTTTGTTATAACTTAAAGCAGGTTTGAGTATGTAACTGTAAACATTACCTATAAGATATTTAAGACTTTGTTTAGACTGCGGCAGTAGAGGGACTTCTTGGTCTCATTCTGGCAGTATAAACAAGGTATATTCTATTCTATTACATTTTTGACAAGGAAGTATACACTAGGAATCAGCTCAAGCTTGACTGACATAACTTATCGAAAGGAGTAAATGAGCAATAAATTAAATTTCACCCCAAAATTCTAGTTCTTTAAACATAACTTAGACACGATATAATTCTTGGGCTTTTGTTATGTCAATCAAGGTATGTTTAAGGATTTTTTTATTTTATTAGTACTGAATTCATGGATTATCTGGGTTAATTTTATATAGAAAAATAAAAGATTTCTACAAATCTGAGACCATATGTACATACATATGTTTAACATGAAATTTCCATTCAACAAAATAAAAAACAACACTCTTAAGAGAAGAAAAAGGAAAAATGGAGATCCAAACAAAAATCGAGAAAATAAGGGCCATAACCATAACCGTACATTTCTTGTGGGGGCTTCCAATGTATTCCTTCTGAATTCTGACCTTATGTTTATAACAATAACTCGTAGACAGATCTGAATTAGACCTTTAGAAAATAACTTTGAAGTTCTAAACCTACATATGTACAAGAGATCTTCAGTAACAGTGTATCACAGCATTACTAAATGGCTCCTTTGCAATCAATTTCCAATTTTCCACATTTCAATAATCCTTTTACACTGGTAATGCCGTCACTGATCGCTACTCTATTAAACATTACTTAAATGCATCCTTTGCAATCAATTTCCACATTTCAATATTTTTTTTACTTTCTATTACCCTTACGTATAGGGAACCTATACAAGGTAATGAGAAAGTATTGCAATCGGTCCAAATTTTTATACATTGGTAATGCCGTCACTGCTCGCTACTCGATTAAAGTAGCTACTCAATTGTCCTCACGAGGCTGAGTGCATTATATCCGGTTCTATCTTGTGTTCACAAATGGACTTACCTGTACTGTGTTCATATCAACGCACTCTTCGTGTTGAACGCAGCGTTACACGCGGTACATTTGTACGGATGCGGCACCTGTACGTCATTCGAGTGCACGCGTAGGTGACGCTTCAGATATTTCATGAACGGGAAGTCCTTGTTACAATACTGACACACGAACCGTTGTTCCAGCTGATGCTTGAGGTGAACCGCTTTGATATGAATGTTGAGTTCCGCCTTGCGAGTGAAACCTGAACTTCTATTTCGAGGTAATATAGGCCGGGTGGCGTTTCGAACGCGTGCGCCTCCCGCCATGCTTGATAATGTAAATTCTAGTGAATAGCATATTTGTGGTCATCCTCATAGCTCCACGCTTGTTGTTGTCCGCCCATGGGCTGCCCCATCCCTCCGCCCGGGGCCCCATAGCCCGCCCCCGGGCAACACTTCTTCTGGTGATTCTTGAGCGACACCATATGGTTGAACGCCACCGAGCACAGCTTACACTTGTACGGTCTCTCCCCGGTATGAATTCTCTCATGCCGCTTCATATACCAGTAGAAGTTGAACACCTTGCTGCAGAACCCGCACACAAATCTTTCCTCTAGCTCACTCTTCATATGGATACGCTTGATATGCATGCGTAGGTCACACTTCCGCGTGAAGACACGACGGCACTGCGAATCTCCCCGGTATGAATTCTCTCATGCCGCTTCATATACCAGTAGAAGTTGAACACCTTGCTGCAGAACCCGCACACAAATCTTTCCTCCAGCTCACTCTTCATATGGATACGCTTGATATGCATGCGTAGGTCACACTTCCGCGTGAAGACACGACGACACTGGGAGCACTCGAACGAGAGACCCGAGTGTGCGCTACGTATGTGTTCCGCTATATGCAGCACCTCCACCGAGCAGACCTCGCACAGGATCTTCTGTGTCTTGCGAGGCAACTGATGCAGACCCCGCAGGTGGGATGTCAGCGAGTGAATGTTCTTGGCAATGTGTCCGCAGAAGTAGCACAGGAGGGACACCTCATAGGTCGCGTGCGTCGCCTTGTAATGCCGCATGAGGGCGTCGTGCGACTTGAACGCGTCCGCGCAGAACCGACACGTGAACACCATCTCTTCAAACTGTAACGCCTCGACACCATCACTTTCGTCAAGGGTCTCGTCAAATTCGTCATCACTCGGGTGATGTCGGGCGGGATCGTCATTCTCCGATTTGACCCTTCGGCGACGCTCCTGACTCGTATCTCCGTCACTACTCGAGTTATCCGGTTCACTTTTGATTCGTCTGCGTCCGGTGCTACTCGTGGATGATCGGCGAAATTTCCGATGTCGCCATTTCTCCGCTTTCTCCCCGGACGTTCCGTTCTTGGCGGACGTTTTACCAAGTTTCTTCTCGTTTTTCTCTTTGTCGCTTTTGGTTTCATTGCGGTTTGATTCTCGTTTGGTTTTGGATTCTCCTTCCTCTGAGTCCGACATTTTGATGCGCAACAAATCCTGAAATCCGGACGGATTTTGTTTGTAAATGGGAAGGGATTATTATACTGTCTTTCCAACAATAGAGTGCGTGGTTTTGGATTCTCCTTCCTCTGAGTCCGACATTTTGATGCGCAACAAATCCTGAAATCCGGACGGATTTTGTTTGTAAATGGGAAGTTGGGAAGGGATTATTATACTGTCTTTCCAACAATAGAGTGCGTGTGTGGTGTGGGATTTGATTGAAAGTAATGAGATTGTAACAATATCTGAGTATGTTCTCTCATAACTGAATACATTACTTCCCTTCCTATAGGATAAGGAAAGTGATAAAAGGTTAGACTCGCAAATAAACAAGACATCACTCGGGATAATACATATTTCCAATACAAACGGATTTTTGAAAGATATATAGAAAATTTTCTGAATAAATAAATATGGTAAAAAATAATACTAAAAAACTAAAATAAATACGTTAGGTAAATGTATAACATAGTTAGATACGAGATACATGTTTTTCGACACGACATTAAACTTCATTTCTCTAAAAAGGTACACAGCTCGGCTGTAGGCTACTTGCGTACTGTCCCAATTTTAACCTGCGGTACGCAAGTAGTGATTCAGTGGTGGAACAGGGCACTATAGGCCAGTAGTTTTAGATTCGGTATAATGTAAGAGATTTTCTTGAAAGAGTTCACAATTATAGCAACTATGTAGGTACAATTTCGAACAACTTATTAAAGTAATTCCACTATTTTTTTCTGGTGGAACAGGGCACTATAGGCCAGTAGTTTTAGATTCGGTATAATGTAAGAGATTTTCTTGAAAGAGTTCACAATTATAGCAACTAGGTACAATTTCGAACAACTTATTAAAGTAATTCCATTTTTTTTTTAAGAGGTTTGACAGAGGGAACTGTAACTGCTAGGGTCTTATCGTCCCGAAATCGAAGAAAGAAGGAAGACAGGGTAGGAGGAAAGCCAGTCGTTCCGAGAACGAACATCATCCAATCAGGATAAAATCCGCCCCGGGCGGGAATCGAAAAGCGGCCTAGCGCTTACAAGGTAGACGCGCCACCAACCAAGCTAACTGGGCAGGCAGAATTCCACTTAGCTTAGAAGAATTTAGTTCGAACTTTCATCTATCTAGAATCTAGTGTTAATATACTGTAACTGCTAGGGTCTTATCGTCCCGAAATCGAAGAAAGAAGGAAGACAGGATAGGAGGAAAGCCAGTCGTTCCGAGAACGAACATCATCCAATCAGGATAAAATCCGCCCCGGGCGGGAATCGAACCCGCGGCCTAGCGCTTACAAGATAGACGCACCACCAACCAAGCTAACTGGGCAGGCAGAATTCCACTTAGATTAGAAGAATTTAGTTCGAACTTTCATCTATCTAGATTCTAGTGTTAATATTTTCTCAGGATTTATTTATTAGCAGGATCTCTCATTTCTTCTATGATCTTTGCCAATTTCCAATTCCGACGGGCAACATTCATTTAGTGTTATCGCAGTAGGTAATTAATTTATTTTATAATGCCTACTTTGTTTCATAGATTATTTCATATTTAATCTAGAATCACATAGCAAGTATAATTCAGGTTTAATCTCGATATAAGAAGTATTCATCATTTTAAACATTTAAAATCATTATCATAGTTCGTCATATCAATTTAGTTCATCAATTAAACGATTATTTCTTTCTCAGGATTTATTTATTAGCAGGATCTCTCATTTCTTCTATGATCTTTGCCAATTTCCAATTCCGACGGGCAACATTCATTTAGTGTAATCGCAGTAGGTAATTGATTTATTTTATAAAGCCTACTTTGTTTCATAGATTATTTCATATTTAATCTAGAATTACATAGTAAGTATAATTCATGTTTGATCTCGATATAAGAAGTATTCATCATTTTAAACATTTAAAATCATTATCATAGTTCGTCATATCAACTTAGTTCATCAAATAAACGATTATTTCTTTCAATAGTAAAGCAGGAATCATGTAGGGGTTTATGGTTTGAATCAATTGCTGAAAATAGTATAATCTTAATAATATGCGAATGAATTGTTCATAAAGAAACATCCGAAAAACATAGTTGGGGGTTGGAGAGATGCTAAAAGAAACACTTTCGAAGTTGGGATTAGATTAATATTTCGTTAATCAAAGGAATAAATACTGGGCGAAAAAACCTACTGACTGTCCGTAGTGTAAAAGCGTCTCAAAGGGAAGAAAAAATATCCCCCAATATTTCAAAAAAAAAAAGGTAACTTTCTCTCCTGAGAGGGAAAACATTAACAAAAATCTGACAATGAAAAATTCTCAAAAGTGTTTCTTTTTATCGCATCTCTGTTCAAAACAAACCATTAGAAATAATAGAAAGTAAAAACATCAACGTAACATAAAACACGGAGAAAAACACTCGAAAGAGAAACAGTTTGATAGAGAAAAGAGAAGAGGAAACAGACAGATCAACCTAGTCATTCTGGCAAATAAAGAACATTTGATAAGTGTGTGGAAAGAAATGCAACAAGATATGAAAAGACAATAGAATATACATAAACATAAAATACAGCGAAAGTTTTAGGCAAGGTAAAAAGACAGGAAAATTTTGACAATTTTCTGTAAAAATTAATAAAACTAAAAAATAATAATAATAATAATAAAACAACCTTGTAAATTGATTTGAAAAGTGTAAATCTTGTGATCAAAATTTTGTAAACGTAAAACTGTTGTAAATTGATTTGAAAAGCGTAAATCTTGTGGTCAAACTTTTACAAATTTAAATCTTTTGTAAGTGTAAAACTCTAGGAAATTAATTCATAAGTGTACCTACCTAAATCTTGTCATCAAACCTTTACAAGAGATAAATCTTTTGTAAGTGTAAAACTTTTGTAATTTGATTTGTAAGTGTAAATCTTGTGATCAAACCTTTATAAGAGATAAATCTTTTGTAAGTGTAAAACTTTTGTAATTTGATTTGTAAGTGTAAATCTTGTGATCAAACCTTTATAAGAGATAAATCTTTTGTAAGTGTAAAACTTTTGTAATTTGATTTGTAAGTGTAAATCTTGTGATCAAACCTTTATAAGAGATAAATCTTTTGTAAGTGTAAAACTTTTGTAAATATTGATTTGTAAGTGTAAATCTTGTGTAAATTACCTCCCAGAACGTCGCTTCAAATATACATGTCTCGGAGGAAACAAGCCAAACCCAAACTATGGAAAAGTAGTAAGTATATAACACTTGTCAGTAGGTATATGTGGTAGCTCAATGCTCACTCACTATATTTTACTATAAAATATAGCGAAGCCATATTTACTACCACTAGCCGGTACGAAGCTATACTACTTGGTATTGTAATGAGAAAGTATTGTAATCATATGAATTTTTTTTTCTTCTTTTTTTATCCTTTAAATCACTAAGTACCTACATGAGTTATACAACGAAACCAGACCAAATCACTAAGCAGCCCAAGACACGTGTTTCGTCCTTATTTGGACTCATCAGTTGGACATAGCTGGGGATTGAACGATTGAACCCGAGAACCTTGGATTAGGAAACAGAGACCTTTACAAGCAAGCCACCAAGACTTGGTGGTGTGATATGGTTTCGTTGTAGTATTTAAACCCGATACTCAAAGAGGTTCTTACACCATTACATCAGAAATTACATTAGAAACCATTACCTTAGAAATCCCACCAGAGTGCAGGGACGAAAAATAAGTCCAAATAAGGACGAAACACGTGTCTTGGGCTGCTTAGTGATTTGGTCTGGTTTCGTTGTATAACTTATGTAGTGATTTAAAGGATAAATGTTAAAAATAATAATAATTGTTACAATCCTACATACAGTTCATAAAAACAAAAACTTTCAATAGAATATTTATGTTAAATAAATAGGTTCTAAAGTGGATACAATGAGCACTAGGCGAGGTTATAACCAAAGGCACGCAATCTTCTGAGTGTCACAAAGCATTGCTTGATCCAACTTTCAAAGGATCGTATTAAGCAGAAAATTACCATCCAAAAATATGTGAATTTTAATCCACCAAAACATTGTTTCACGAGTAGGAAGGTCATGTCACAGGTGGAATTGAACCCACGCCTTCCCGATTACCAGACAGACATTGATACCAGACACAAGGAAAGAGATACTCTATTCTTTCTTGGTATAAAAATAAAAACACAACAATAGGTTCCACACACTTATCTCTACAAATAATCCTAAAGAACATCAAGAAAAGAAGATAGAGAGAGAGAGAAAGAAGAGGAATGAGACAGACGACAGAGAAAGATAAAAGAAGGTGATTGACTTTATTTCGCAAAACGTTAACTTCCATGAGATGTCGAGTAAATGTTTCCAAAAAGAATTTTTTAATAATAATAATAATAATAATAATAATAATAATAATAATAATAATGATAATGATAATAATAATAATAATACTCTTGAGTGGACGGCAACCACTAGGCGAGGTTAACGCCCTAGGCGTTCTCTACCACCTAACCCTTAGAGCTCCATTATTATGTGGTCAAATTCTCAAATAATTGAGGATAAGATTCCATACCTCGGCTGGGATCGAACCCACGCCCTCCTGTTTACCAGGCGAGCGTCTTGACCACTACGCCACCGAGGCAGATTTTTTGTCCTAAATCTATTAACTGTATAAGTAAATACGGAAGAAAGGACGATACAGGCTGGTATCCTCCCTGTTTGAAGTCCCCCAGCCAGGACAAAAACCAGTCTATAAAAATGTAAAATGTGATAGAAATTTTCGTAATGTATATATTGATTCAAGTTCTCTTGATGCTAAAATAAATGATTCTAAGCAAAGATTTTTTGTCCTAAATCTATTTAACTGTATAAATTCGGACGAAAGGACGATACAGGCTGATATCCTCCCTGTTTAAAGTCCCCCAGCCAGGACAAAAACCAGTCTATAAAAATGTAAAATGTGATAGAAATTTTCGTAACGTATATATTGATTCAAGTTCTCTTGATGCTAAAATAAAAAAAAAAAAAAAAAAAAAAAATGTAAAACTTTCAAGATTACTTGGCAGTCCTCACTTTTTTTCCTTTAACGTGGTAGCCGCGGGGCAGAGCAACACGAGAAAACGAGAACAATTTTTTCCCCCTCTCTGAGAATCAAACCCGAAAACTTCTTGGTTTACTTCAACCCCGTCAAGTGGTAAAACTTGATCCCCCCCTTCCCCCACTTTAACGAGTTCAGTCTCAAAAAAAAAAAGCGCTCGGTAGCGGTAGCACGGTACACAGGTAAGCGCTTGTATACAAAAAACTTTGAAGTTTTTGTTTTTAAAATTCCAAGATGGTGTGTTTTTAGGCCAATTCTTGGTTTACTTCAACCCCGTCAAGTGGTAAAATTTGATTCCCCCCCCCCCACTTTAACGAGTTCGGTCTCAAAAATAGCGCTCGGCAGCGGTAGCACGTACATATGTAGGTAAGCGCTTGTATACAAAAAAACTTTGAAGTTTTTGTTTTTAAAATTCCAAGATGGCGTGTTTTTAAGCCAAAAAATTCTAGAATTGGGAACACAAGAAAAATTTAACTCTTGTCATCCAATTTCTTTTCACAGCTCCCCATTAATTTCATGTTCAACCAATGAGCAGATCTTGAAAGTTTCACGCAAGAGAACCACTTATGAACATCCCAATTTAAAACTTTATTGAACCCGAGGGAGAGTGGTCAAAATGAATAGTTTAGTGGGACCTAATTTAAGCACAAATCACCGGTCAAAAGTAATTTTCCATTTTTGGTACTCCTGTCAGAAGAACATCAAAAAATGAAAATTTAAAAAAGGAATTTTAATTGTGTTAAGCATAAATGCTTGTCACAAATGTCGTTCCCTGCTTAATGCACTACGCTAAAAGCTAAATTTTATGGCTTGACTTGGACTCGAACCACCAACCTCCAGATCCGAAGTCCACCGCGCTAACCACTACACCACTGAGGTTGGTAAATTTAAATAGGCTACAACTCCGACCCTGGTGGTCGGATCAAGCGCAAACATGTACCGAAAGAATTTAATTTTCATGCTGTTAAACATGATGAGTCACAATTAAGTAGGGGGTTCCAAATTTTTATTTAAGATTTTGAAGTTGACCCTCCTGAGGCCGATCCTAGCTTCAGCCGAAATTTGGCGTGTAGGTACATAGGTACTTCAAATATGGCATTTTAAAATATGGAAAAAAAAAACACTGCAATAAATTTCAGCTTCCCATCTTTAGCTGTTCAAAAAATATCCAGGGGTGATTATTATTAAATGTGTTTATATTAGACATCCTAGGTTATAAAGTTATGAAATAGGTAACTACAAAACTTATTACCTTTATATGATACAATGGATACACGTTCCATGGATACAATGGATACACGTTCCAATGGATACAATGGAACGTGTATCCATTGTATTTGTATCATATAAAGGTAATAAGTTTTGTAGTTACCTATTTCATAACTTTATATCCAGGGGTCCCGAGGCTTTATAAACACTCTGTATTTATGATTTTCATAAGTGGTTCTCAAGATAGGTAGGTAATTCAAATAGAGCAGGAGTGTTACTTACATAGGCTGTGGGACCAAAGTCCATTCCATCACTGACGTCAGACTTCACGTCTTCATTATCACTGTCTGAATTGTACCGCTGAAACAAGAAATGAAAAATACGGGCCATAGTTGGTTGGTGTTGGTGTTGTTGTTGTTGTTGTTGGTGTTGTTGTTGGTGTTGTTGTTGGTGTTGTTGTAGCGGTGTAGCTGCTTCAAGGGGGGTTGATGGTCTCTAGTCAAGATTACTCGGCCCATCCCGAACCACAGTCAACTATGATGATCTGTGCTTGAAGCATCATAAACCCTGTATTGTTTTGTACACCTGCCTCGGTGGCGTAGTGGTCAAGACGCTCGCCTGGTAATCAGGAGGGCGTGGGTTCGATCCCAGCCGAGGTATGGAATTTTATCCTCATTGATTTGAGAATTTAACCACATAATAATAGAGCTCTAAGGGTTAGGTGGTAGAGAACGCCTAAGGCGTTAACCTCGCCTAGTGGTTGCCTTCCACTCAAGAGTCTATTATTATTATGGTACCTGAGATCAATCAATGTGATTTCTCTGCTTTCTTTTCTTTCTAGTCGGTGAAATTATTACCATGGTATCTTAAGGCTAAATAATTGAGAAATCACATTGATCATAAACCCTTTGTAACCTAAAGCTAGCCACAGACTGGTTAGGGTTCGGCTGCTGATCCCTATTTATAGTCTGTAACCAATAATCACCACTCATTCCGATATGGTTTCTTTGTTCCACAGTAACTTTCAGATTTGGATTTCAACTCAGCCAACCTTAATACCCTGGAGACTCGCGCGTCTGCCTCGCAAGCGCTAGGTCGCGGGTTCGATTCGCGAGTCGTAGCCTACCGCTGGAGTAAAGATATTTGTCAGTTCTTCAGAAAAGGGAAAGCTGGTTCGATTTACGTCCGGGACAAAATCTATCCTAACACAAACAGGGTTCGTTCTCGAAACGGCTGGCTTTCTCCTATCCTGTCTTCCTTCTCTCTTTGCTTTGGAGGCGATAAGACCTTGGCAATTACAGCTCCCTCTATATCAAACCTCTTTTTTAAGGTTTTAAACGGTAACTGCGATATTATCGTTCCGGAATCGAAGAGAGAACGAACACAGAATAGGAGAAAGCCAGCCGTTCCGAGAACAAACCTTATTTGTTGAGGATGAAATCCCCTTCAAACTTTCAAACAGGTACACTTACCCGCTTCTTCTTAGCATTCTTGGCGGTCGAGGTGGTTGTATTCACAGATTTCCTACTCACGCTCGACATATACCCGTCCGTGTCTTCATCAGTCGTTACACCCTGTAGAGAATTAAGAGAAACTTAATGATCACCCTGTATGATAATAACAGTGCTTCTACTGATTGGATAGGACTCAAGACTACCTCATGGCTGTTGCGGGGCCCACTCAGCCTCGTGAGGAAAATGAGTAGCTATGACATATAAATGTGCATAGCAACCGGTGCCAGCATGGTAGATAAACATTGGATTTTACGGATTATTAGATATTGGGAAAATCCTACAATGCTGCAGTGAGCACCAAAGTTGTAATATAATAACACAAAGAAACTGCATTTACATTTATACTGCTTCAATAGGACTGAAAAGTCCCTTTGCTGAAGTAGTATCCTACCATGTCCTCATGATGGTTGGGTCTTCAACCCACAACCTGGAGTGTGCTGTTCTAAACAATTGAGACTTCACATGGTTCAGCCAAGGATCATCAACCTCCAAAACTCAAAGACAAGTTTGACTTGGGCAGAAGCTACTACAAAAGCTACCTACCATTATTATCAAGGTAAAATTTTCAGACAATGTTGACAATATTTCATACCTTGGCTAGGATACCCTCACATCCATGCTCTCAATTCTTTTCTCAATGTAACAGAATCCCATCTTTTCTTTCAACAGCACTACAAAATAATAAAAGCATGAAATACTTAACCTATTTAAAAAAAAAAAAAAAAAAGTTATAGGTACTTACGGTGAAACAGAATCTACAAAACTCCGGCTCGGTTTTCTTCTTCTTTTTGGCTCCCTTTGTCAGTCTGGTTCTTCTCTCCTTCTGAATGAGGCTGGAGAATATGGACTGGCCCCCGACCAGGGTGGGGGCACTCTCCTCATGGTATAGGTTAGTAAGACCCTGAGGGGAGAAAGAAAGTTGTCAATAAGAAACAAATAAAATAGGTTCCATTGAAGGCTCATCATGCAAGAAGTGTCTACCCTACAATTCACCAACAAGCTGCCAGCCTCTTCACATTAATGTCTCTCAGGTACTGGAGAATATGGACTGGCCCCCGACCAGGGTGGGGGCACTCTCCTCATGGTATAGGTTAGTAAGACCCTGAGGGGAGAAAGAAAGTTATCAATAAGAAACAAATAAAATAGGTTCCATTGAAGGCTCATCGTGCAAGAAGTGTCTACCCTACAATTCACCAACAAGCTGCCAGCCTCTTCACATTAATGTCTCTCAGGTTGAGTGGTTTCGGGAAAAACCAATATACAATTTCCAGATGGTCAATTAATCACCCATCTGGATATCAACCACGGACTACACACACAACATTGCTCAACTTCAGTGATCTATTGGTTGACCTGGTGCACTGCTGGTCACTCAGATATGCTATCACCACTGGCTAAAATACAGTCTTTTTTCCATTATGCACTTCAACACTTGTGTGTCATTCACACCAAACACTGTCTTTGGTTTTCTATTTGACTCCTATTTTAATATAAGAGGGAGAGGGAGGGGATTTTTTTAACTAGTCTGTCTATTTATTTATTTTTTACACTTAAGTGTAGTAATACATCCTGATTAAAGTTTGCTGCTGTTCCCCAGCTTCTCTTTTACTATCCCATGGAGAGTCAAAATTATCTATCACAAGAGTTTTCTCACCTTAGGTGGTTTCTGTTCATACTCCTCATCCTCGTCTTCATCATCCTGCTCGGCAAACGACTTCTGAGGGCGCGTTGACCTCGATGGTCTCGTCCGCCTGGCTAGGGGCAGATCTTCTGATTCAGGAGACGAGGGAGGATGCTCTTCTGGCATGGCTTCCATGGAAACATCTCCGTTACCACTGGTTTCCATGGCGACGGAAGTGTTACTGTTGACCAGGGAAGGTGGGAGAGACGGCGAAAAAAAAAATTTGGACAGGATGCTCGGATTTTCTCGAAGGCACAAAAAATGGCGTCTTCACAGAGCAATGCTAATCTGCGGCGTTCTCATACAAAAAATTAAACTAAAAATACAACAACAAAAACGAACATAAAAAACTCTCTACACACAGAACACGAGAGTGGAAATACGAAATAATCTTCTCGTGACTCGGCTTGGCTGTATTCGAAGCGGAGGAGAGAGAATTGTTGAAGAACATGCGATGCAAAGACCGGACGGTATTGAAAGGGATCGCGGACGGAAGAAGAGCAAACTCTTCCAGCTCTTGGACGGGACGAATTGTCGGAACGGGGACGACACGACGGGCCGCTCAAACCGGGAATGATGGCTTTTGGCGGTCACGATTCCGGTTAGAATTGAAGATGAAAGAGACTTGTTTTTAATTCGAGTGAATGGCTTACTTCAAGGGCTAAAAGTAAAACCCCTGGCGAGTAAGCTTGGACGTCTTTAGTTGAGTTAATAAAGTTTTTCAGGTGGGGATGCCAGGACAATCCTTTTCGAGCAGGATGAATGTTCCTCTTTGTTCTCTTTCAGGATAAACATACCTTCCCTTTTGCACTACTCTTGTGCTTTTCATCTCACTTGAAAAGAGCGACCCGGACTTTCATATTCTAATTCTGGGTCATGATGAACATTTTTAGGCCGAAAAATCCAGATACTATCTCATGAATTCCTTCGTCTACAAACGCAACCTCTTTCCATTTCTGGGAAACCTTTCCTTCCAGTCCTTCGTTGGAACATCTCTCACCCTTCGGTGAAAGGCAAAGGGTTAACAAAGCTCGGACCTTTGACGGCACTGAAGCGATGAACTTTACATTAGCCCACTCTGGCCAAGTCGAGTCATTTGATGTTTCAAATGACAGCACAACTTTATTAATCGTACGGTTTAAGGTTCGGAGGGTAAAGGGTTAAACTACGTTCGGACCTTTGAGGACACTACATGGACTTTGAATTAACCCACTACGGACAGGTTTGTCCGATCATTCGGTAGGTAAAGGTTCGCTTGTCCCTTTCAATGACTGCTTCTTTTTCGGCAGTAGTGTCTCTTTGGTCACACCGTCAATAAGGTGTTACAACTACTTCTTCGGTGGTGCAGTGGTCAAGACGCTCGTCTGGAAAACAGGAAGGCGCGGGTTCAATCCCAGCTGAGACATGGAATTTTATCGTCATATATTGAACTACTGTCTCGGTGGTGTAGTGGTTAAGCCGCTTGTCTGGTCAACAGTTCAATACCAGCCGAGGAATAGAATTTCGTCTATTTGAAAATTTGGCCACCATTTATATACATGAGAATTTGACATAATAATGGAGCTCTAAGGGTTAGGTGGTAGAGAACGCCTTCGGAGTTAACCTCACCCAGTGGTTACCAGCGACTTAAGAGTCTATTATCATTACTTGCTTCACGGTAAGCATCAGTCGTTTCAGTACTCTCAATGACTGTGTAGTGATAAGAATTTACTTAATCGATACAATCCATTCTATCCAATCTTCATGTAATGTCGTCGCCAGCGGTTAGGTTAGTGCCAAAGGCATTTCCCATCCCAAAAAATCTTACAAATGGTAACATAATGTACATATAAGTACAAAATAAAGTTTGATCAAGGGTGGGGTTAATGCCTATTGCCTATGGCATTAGGGCTCCTTAAAAAAAAAAAAAAAATTGCCGCCGGGACAGCTATCCCACGTCGTCCGAGCTCATCTCAGCCCAGTACATAAACACACCCTAAAGACATTAGCAATTATACAG
Organism: Diaphorina citri; assembly: GCF_000475195.1. NCBI lineage: Eukaryota > Metazoa > Arthropoda > Insecta > Hemiptera > Psyllidae > Diaphorina > Diaphorina citri. The sequence continues at coordinate 650,975 of NW_007377520.1, read as the reverse complement.
AGAAGTTAAATGCGTTAAAAAAAAGTGCCTCCTTACAACAGGAGGGATGTGGAAGTGTGTGGGGCACGGTTTGCCCTGTTTTAACGCAAACTAGTTTGCCATGCAGAAGGTCCCGGGTTCGAATCCCTGCCCACCATCAACAAAAATTTGCACTTGTATGTCGATTGCAAATATTTCAACGGGGTAACTTTCTGGTGTTCTCGTGTTGACCCAGCACCTAAATGGGAAGTATTATGTCTCTTATCGCCCATCTGATGAGGGACATACTACGGAATGGGCATGCTACGACATACAACACATGCCGCTATTGTATCACTACTACGAAGAAAAAAACGGCGGTGAAATATTCATCTTTTTATTAAATCAGGACAATAAGACCTCTGTGGCTAGTTTCCTTTATCCTACTTATGTGGAAAATCCTACTTATCCGAAATTCCACTCGGTAGGACTAGTGTGCAAGCTTCTACTGGGATAGGACTGAAAAGTCCCTTTACCCCCACAGTCTAGTAATGTGAAGTAATATAAACCTCCCCACGGTTTATTGTAAAATAATAATTAACTAGATACTCACTCTCTTCTTCTTACTGCCACCTCGCCTACTGGTTGTAGACTTCCGACTTGTTTTACTAACACTCGACAGATAGCCGTCCGTTTCCTCGTCATCTGTGACACCCTGTACAGAAAAACAAACAAGAATATTATTGAAACACCCTGTATTACAATGTAATGTCCACTAGCCTGGAAACTTACTTGAAAGTTAATTTGATTTTTTCAAGAGGGAAGTGTAACTGCTAAGGTCTTACTTATCGTCCCGAAGAGGGATAGGCGAAAGCCAAACATTCTGAGAACGAAAACTACCTGTTATCTGTGACACCCTGTACAGAAAAACAAACAAGAATATTATTGAAACACCCTGTATTACAATGTAATGTCCACTAGCCTGGAAACTTATTTGAAAGTTAATTTGATTTTTTCAAGAGGGAAGTGTAACTGCTAAGGTCTTACTTATCGTCCCGAAGAGAGAGAAGAGGGATAGGCGAAAGCCAAACATTCTGAGAACGAAAAATACCTGTTTAGTATAAAATCCTCCCCAGGCAGCAATCGAACCCGCGACCTAGCGCTTACAAGGCAGTTGCGCTACCCTAAAACCTAACTAGGCTGGCGATGGGTGTTTGTTTCTGTTGAAAGATGCACCTTAAAATCCGTCACACATAAGAAGAGTAGTCAAAGAAGAGTAATGATATTAGAAGAGTAATGATAATAGAAGAGTAGTCGAAGAAGAGTAATGATATTAGAAGAGTAATAATAATAGAAGAGTAATCGAAGAAGAGTAATGATATTAGAAGAGTAATAATAATAGAAGAGTAGTCGAAGAAGAGTAATGATATTAGAAGAGTAATCGAAGAAGAGTAATGATATTAGAAGAGTGGTCGAAGAAGAGTAATGATATTAGAAGAGTAATGATATTAGAAGAGTAGTCGAAGAAGAGTAATGATATTAGAAGAGTAATGATCTAGAGTAATCTAGACTTTCTAGACTACACACTACTAAAAGTCGCGGAACTACACTTCCAGTATGCAATGGGCCTTAGATAATAAACTCCAGTCCTTTGGTAGGCATCCCGAAATTATTTGTATTTCAACTCCTTGGATGCTATACTCACCTTTTTCCTACCCCGATTGGTTTTCCGTTTGGACACAGTACTCCTGGCGTCTGAATCATCATCACTGGTCGGATCCTTATAGTTGGATCGTCGCTTGCCTTTACCGGCTGACGTAGGGGTCGCAGGAGTAGCGGGAGGTTTCTGCACAGAAAACAGAATGAAAATCAGACAACAGAAACACAGAAAATAGAATTCTTCTTAGCCTTTTTCAGAGTTCAGACAGGGTCGGGGTTTTAGCCAGTCTGTCAATATTGAGTCTCAAAGGACTAGGGTGATAGCTTTTGGCTACAACATTTTGACGTCCTTTGCTCTCAACCCTTAGTGTTTCTTTAACAAGGGGAATTTTACGCTGGTATCCTTCCTGTTTAAAGTCCCTTAGCCAGACTAGACTCGTAGATTCGTATAAGCTTAACCCATCTGTGGTATATTTTGATAGCTACACACAGTATTACAAAAACAACCACCCAGTAACATTGTCACCTAGCAACCAAATCAACAACTGAAAAACTCTCCCAGTTCTGAGACATCTTTTGATCTGTACATAATTCTCTGTTCACATTTCTCTTTCAATAAACCTTCTTAACCTTCTCCTTATCATACAAACTCTACCCTTGTCCTTTGTTCAATCCTTTCTACAATTAAAAGATACAACACCATCCTTCAGGGCTGCTTGCCCCCACACCTAAGCCTCGGATGTGGACTTTTTGTATACGGAGAAGGGCTTTTAGTGTATGAAGTTAAGCTGAGACCGAACTGGTCTACACAATGTTTAACATCCATAACTTCCAGATCAATCTACAATATCCGTATTCAAGAGTTAGGCAACCAACACCAGGTTGGGTCACAATTCAAAGGGTTTTTACGAGGTTGGATTGGCTGGACATTCAAAATAGGTGAAGTACGTCATACCTCTCATTACTAGTAGTTCAAGGATCGATGTGCCTTGATTCAAAGAACATATGTACCAAATTTCATCAAAATCGGAACAGGCAATCGGGAGTTATAGCGGAATGTCCACCACTTGAGGAGTGGGTGTGGCAAAGTCCAACGGGGGATAGATGAGATCATCTTGGTGATGGTGGTGAACAGGCCTGTGAAACAATAAAACATTAATAAAAAATGTGTTTTCGGATTAACCTACTTACTTTGTCAAATCATGGCTATCAATTTTGATTCACTGCTGACTGTTCAATGGAAAATTTGGCACATAAGGAACAGAAAATGTTTTCCATCAAAGAAAACAATATAATAAACACAGAAAAATGCACAACCAGAACCATGAACAGCCTGAAGCCGAGTAGACAAATCTACTCTGCTCCACGGCATTTCTGACCTGACCAATATGTGGTTGTTTTCTTTTGAATGTCTTCTGCCCTCATTAAAGATTACAGCATTTATAAATCTTTGAATTTAGGGCCAAGCTCTTCTGATGTAGCTTTTTTTGTGAATGCCAAAGCATGAATTTTACAATAAGATCTTGTTGATACTCACATGTGTTTATTTGGATCATCCACACCTCCACCCCCTTCTGACGGAGGCATATGATCCTGATCATCTCCCTCGTACTTGAACGGAGTGTTCACGTCATAGTCCACATTGCCGCTGTAATCCATAATTGCTGGGACTATGGGGCACTCGGGTGAAATCAACTAGGACACTTCAACGGGTCCTTTGGGGGTGGTCACTACCTCCTCTGAGGTAGAGAAAATTGGACCTTGTCTAACATAATTTTGACGGTTTGATCACAGTGTTGAAAACTTGGTGACTCAATGGACCATAACAGATGTTATTGAAGTCATTCAAGTCAAACTATCACAGGATTTTGTCCAATTTTTCACATTATTGAGTACTGTGTTCTAGACTGCAAGAACTGGAGAGTGTGTCTATGCCAAGGATGTTTACATTAGAGCTGGTCTATACCTGTAACAGAAGAAAAAAAAATAATGATAAAATAGGAAGAAGAAAAAAAATACAATCTACAGTAAAGAAGAGGTCAAGATTAAAATAAATAAACAATTGATTTACCTTTCAGTTCCACTTACTATCAAAATTTACAAACAAATCTAACAATATTCCTTAGGTAGGTACCTATATTTATTTTATCAATGAATCACAATAACAAACGTTAAGAAGAAGAAACAGTAAATAAACAACTAAACAAGAGTATATAAAACCTACTAATACATTGTTACTTGTGTTACTCTACATTGTTACTTGTGTTACTCTACATTGTTACTTGAATGATAGATTGAAGATTCTGTTTGTGAAGGTCCATCTTGACTGGGTAGGTTGAAATGATAAACATATACTTCTTCACTATTTCTTTTGTACATACAAAATAGTGCACCTACTTTGTCCTCTTATTGTACCTTAGGTAGGTACCTACCGTAATAAATAAAATAAATATAGGTACCTAAGGAAATACAAAATAGTGAAGAAGTAGAAGAGTAATGATATTAGAAGAATAGTCAAAGAAGAGTAATGATATTAGAAGAGTAGTCGAAGAAGAGTAATGATATTAGAAGAGTAATGATCTAGACTACGCGCTATTAAAAGTCGCGGAAAACTCCAGTCCTTTGGTATGCATCCCGAAATTATTAGTATTTCAACTCCTTGGATGCTATACTCACCTTTTTCCTACCCCGATTGGTTTTCCGTTTGGACACAGTACTCCTAGCGTCTGAATCATCATCACTGGTGGGATCCTTGTAGTTGGATCGGCGCTTGCCTTTACCGGCTGACGTAGGGGTCGCAGGAGTAGCGGGGGGTTTCTGCACAGAAAATAGAATCAAAATAAGACAACAGAAATGCAGAAACTACACCAAGAATAAAAATCAATGATCATGAGTGAAAGTGACCCGGATTCCTCTTGAATGACTACCTACCAATATGCAGGTACCTACAATACTTATGTGGAGTAGGTACAATAAGAGGACAAAGTAGGTACGTACGGCTACAACATGTAGTAGGTACATCAACAAGACAAAGTAGGTACATCAACAACACAAAGTAGGTACATCAACAAGACAAAGTAGGTACCTACATTCAAAACGTGTTTTGGCACTAAAATCTGACCATCGAAAATTTGACCCGATTACATTACTTTCCTTCCTATAGGTTAAGGAAAGTAAAAACCATGACCTTTCAAAGACACGGTTATTCCAATGGTACCTAACGCACTTGCAATGCAAAAAGTACCGAGTTCCATAACCACTACTGACAAAAGAAAGGATAAAGAAAAACCGCACATCTCATATTTTTGAAGATATGTTCCAGAATTCTCTCAGGCTACCATCATACCTTCCACCTTGAAAATGTCATCGGGAAGAAAGAGGTAAAGAACTGCACACATGAAGTCACTTCTCCACAAAAATCACCTCTTCACACAAAAAAAAAAAAGAAGAAAAAAATAGTAACAACAATAATAATGATAAAATAAATCCCATCCTCTCTCATCCTTGCCTTTTCACTCCACGGGCGGGAACAACTCTCCCTCAGCGCGGACACAAACGTACGTTCGCCTTTTACATCCATTGGACAGCGGTCCTCGCTTCACTTCGGCCCGGTGAGGTAGGGGAGTGAACAGGCTTCGGAGCACCGCGCATGAATGTCGGGACGGACAGAAGCAAACGGGCTTCCCCTTCCATACTCGAGGGCCTCGCGGAGTCTCGCGACCGGAGTTGATTTTTATGTTCCTTCGCTGTTCGCTTCGTTTATTACTGCTGTTATGCTACGAATGTGCATAGGTGCGGGGTAGGTCTCTCCGATGATAGTAAGTTAATGTCTATTCAGAGAATCAGAGTTGATTTTCATGTTCCTTCGCTCCGTTCCTACTGCTGTTGGGCTGTACGAACGTACAGAGGTACGAGGTATGGCTCTCTGATGATATTTCATATCGATTTAGAGTTCATTTTTCTGTTCCTTCGCTCCGTTCCTACTGCTGTTATGCTGTGCGAACGTACATCCGTCTATCTAATATTTCAGGTCTATTCAGAATACTATTTCTACAGTCTCTCCAGTTTTGGATACCAAAAATTTTGGTACAGTATCCAAAACCAAACAAACGTACATACATACATAACATGAATACTGCTGTTATGCTGAACGAACGTACATACATAGGTACGAGGTACGCCTCTCTGATATTTCATGTCTATTCAAAGCACTCTTTCTGCAGAGTATGAAAATTCTTCTGTCATCTAGGTATCCAAAATACTCTTAAACGACTCAACCTACTATCCGTCTTCATAACATCACACCATTTCGGGTCTACGCGTATTCAGAACAGTACTCTTCACTGTCTTGTTTTGAACAAGGCTTCTGAGATCAATTCATGAATGTGAATTCTCAATTTCTTTCCAAAAACGGTATATTTATGCTAAAGAAATTGAGGAATCACGATATTCTTCAATTTTTCTGAAAATATGTATTTAGCACCATAAACATTGACTTTGGTTGATATCTGGATGAGTGACTGTCCGATTTTTACCAAATTGTTACAGTCGCGTCCTTGCACGCGGAATCGAATGGTGAAACTTTTAGAACTGTCCGACTTAATGTAATAGAAAGTCGTGTGATGTTCACACCAGATTTTTTTGAAAATTTTTCCAAGTCCAAAATCGACCGCCTACGGCGGCCAAAAATTTCCTATCTTGAAATACTCCCCGTGTAATGAGGGATCATTAAAAAGTGTCCAAAAATTGAACTTTTTTTTTTTGAAATTTTTCTTCTAAGCCCAAAATCGACCGCCTACGGCAGCCAATTTTCGACCAAAAATTTTCTATCTTAAAATACTACCCGTGTGATAAGGAACCTTCACAAAAAAAATCTGGTGTGAACATCACACGACTTTCTATTACATTTGCAGAATACGTAGGTATTCGAACCCGCAACTTCTCAACTGTAAGTCGGACAGTTCTAAAAGTTTCACCATTCGATTCGGCGTGAAAAATCACATGGGATCAACTATTCACATGCTTACTTGTTAATGGTTCACAAATAAAAGAGAAATTTGTTGACACAGGGGAGTATCGAACCCGCAACTTCTCAAATGTAAGTCAGAGAGTGCTAAAAGTAGCACCATTCGATTCCGCGTGAAAAATCACATGGGATCAACTATTCACATGCTTACTTGTTAATGGTTCACAAATAAAAGAGAAATTTGTTGACACAGGGGAGTATCGAACCCACAACTTCTCACCATAAGTCGGACGTACTAAAGTGAGCCCATTCGATTCGGCGTGAAAAATTCACATTGATTAGAATATTCAAATCCGACATGACCAAATGTTTTCGATGTCTCTTACCGTTTTTACCGAATGAGGGTTAAGCAACAATGACCTTTGGTTAATATAGGATGGGTGACTATCGATTTTTACCAAAATTTTACAGTCGCCGTCCTTGGACCATAACGGGATAGCATACGCAAATTCATCGCTTTACGGGACAAACCGTTCTTGAGATATTTTTGTCACAACCTTTTCAACTTTTCCAAGAAAATGAGAGGTTAAGCAACAATTACTTTGGTTAATATCTGGATGGGTGATTATCCGATTTTACCAAATTGTACGTCGCGTCCTTGGACCATACCGGGATAGTGGGATACCAAATTTTACGACAAACCGTTCTTGAGATATTTTGTTCACAACTTTCTTACTTTTTCCGCATTAAACTGTTAGTACGTAATTCATACGTTACGTACGTACGTAACGTAACCGTACAGGAACCACTCGGGCTAAAACCTTTTTTGGAATCAGGG
>NW_007377520.1:621929-643354 GCF_000475195.1 Diaphorina citri | reverse complement strand
GGTATGAGCTAGAGACTTGAAATTTGGTATGTAGTTCACAAATGTGACAAGGATGTAACACAAAACGTTTAGTTGAGATAGGTGCTACGGTCGGCGGTATTTTGACCGCTTTTTGGCGGTTTTCAACTATACCGACTATACGGTTAGAGATATTGTAAAAGTTGGGTTAGGAGAACACCCAAATAAGCATCATTCAGTAGGATAAGGTAAGTCGTGTGATGTTCACACCAGATTTTTAGTGGTTTACTGTCTACCTAACCCATCATTTCAAAAGTTACCGCTACTACATATTAACATTGACAAACTCAACACAGATTATAGTCTGTCTAGTATAGGATGACAATTTCGACACTGATGGAGCTATCTAAAGATAAAGCGGTCATAACGCTAAAGTCAGGCTAATAAGTTAATATGAGTAAACTAGGTGTTGTGGTTCTGGAGATGGGTTATAGCTTGTCGTCGAATGGCGTGTAAAACCAATTTCTAAAAACCTAGCAGTTATAGGTACACTGAAGTTCAGCTTTTTCCCCTACAGATTTATTCGAGATTGACAGAAATTTCTAAGAAATATCCCCCTTTGACGTATAATACAAGCATTTGATTGATTCTCATAGTTTGAGTCTTGTCACATTCCCAAGCTAAATGACACAGACTATACAATTATTACATGCGCAGTGTAGAGAAAGACAGAGATGCGAGGTCTAGCACTGGCTAGAGTAGGATAGAGAAGGAATATTGATAGTGAGTTGAATTTTAACTACAGAACCGGTTATCAGGAGTTGATAGTGTTCAAGGTCACGCGATAACCAATACAGATATGTCATTGGTGCTTCGGTGGCGTAGTGGTCAAGACACTCGCGTGGTAAACAGGAGGGTGTGAGTTCAAAGCCCAGTCGAGGGAAGGAATTTTGTGTGCAATTGAATTTGATCACATAAGTAATAATAGAAGGGAAGGGTTAGGTGGTAGAGAACGTCTCCGGTGTTAACCTTACCTAGTGGTTACTTTTCACTCAAGAGTCTATTATTATATTATTTTTTCTTCAATATTTTCCCTCCAGTATTCAAATCATTACAGATATCAAATCATCGGAGGATGCCAGCCTGAAATTTCCCTTGCTAAAGAAATAGCCATGATTGAGTACAGAGGGCATCCACTCGTAAATTTTTTGAAGCCAAAAGCAAATATCAGCCCAGGGCTGATTGAGAGTCTGACGAAAAACGCCGATTCGGTCTGAACACGGAAAAAAGCGGAAAAAAAGGAGAAGGGCTGCCCTCACATAAAGAAATACATTACTTTCCTTCCTATAGGATAAGGAAAGTAAAAAATCAATCTTAAATCTTACCTTAGATCCAACAGCACTAGGCGGTCTCAGTCTACTCAGGGAGCTACTACGCTGCTTAGCTCCTTCAACATTAGCACTAGTCGTCTTTAGTGGAGATGGTCCCGTCTTTAGTGGAGATGAAGAGGAGAAGGAATGGTTGCGCGGTATACCACCTCCAATATTGGACGAGGTGGATTTAAGTGGAGAAGGGCCCGTTTTTAGTGGGGAAGGTCCAGTTTTCAGTGGAGAAGTGAAGATATGTTTGCGAGGTTTAACACCTGCTGTCAGATTAGATTGAGGAGAGGATGAGGAAGGTTTGATAGTGTTGGATGTGTGGATAGGAGAGGTGGAGGTGAAGGAATGGTGGACGAGTTTCTCTGGCGTGGAAGAGGCTAGGGGAGGTACTGAACTGGTGCTTTTTGACTGGAAGAGAAATAAAGGGGGGCATTTAAGATATTTTAAGGGGCCGCCATTTTGAATCAGGATGTGGAATGACTTTTTTTCACGGGTGTTTTGTTGCGTGTCAGGACAAAATGCTAGCAATTTTATAGGTACTCACAGCTAGTATTAAAGATGACTTGGGGGAAAAAAAAACACTCAAACTCCGTTTTCTCATGACTTCATGTAGGTCTGGTTCAATCCCTGGATTTATAGCAATTTTTTTATGATTTTGCGGAGTATTATGCATTACAGACAGTGGATAAAGTATCAATATGTTTTTTATTCGAAATTATTATAATGATCATTGAAAACTTACTCTGAGAACTAGTTGTTTGATGGGACTCTTATGATAGGAACTCTTGTACATAGCTGAAGGCTTAGCTTGACCTTTGCTTTCTCCCAAGTCCAATTTACCTGTGAAGGAAAAATTAAATCAATTATTTTTTATTAAATCTTCTCCTTCGCCTTTCCCCGTGTTCAGACGGGGTCGGCGTTGTTCGTCAGCCTCTCAATCAGTCCTAGGGTGATTGCTTTTTACGAGTGGATGCCCTTCGCACTCAACCTTTATTTCTTCAGTAAGGGAAATTTCGGGCTGGCACCCTCCCTGTTCAAAGCCCCCCAGTCAGACCAAGCTGGTCTACTCCCTGTTTAAGGTCCCCAGCTAGAAAAAAAAAAAACACCCTGTATAACTCACCAGGTAGTACGTTGCTAGATTTGATCATACTCTTGAGCGGTGCCACAGCTTTCATTGGACCCTGTCTAGGTTTAACTCCCGTGGTAGATCTTGTATTGGTGGCTAGGACTTTACTGTTGGTTCTAAGTCGGATTGAGGGTGAGTCCAGAGGTTTCAGAGCGGTCTTGGAACAAACGCGTGCCGGTGTGGACATGGCCTGGTATGATTTTAGGGAAAAAAAAAGTACGACTCATATAAACGGATTGACACTCTGAACTTTTTTTCAATATCTACGACTTTTTCGGTTAGTAGGCAGTTAGTACAGTCCCTCATTAATCTAGTGAGGGTTCATTTTTGGGCGTTGTACCATTGCTTAAACACTGAAAATTACCTAATTTCAGTGTTAAAACACTTAAAAATTAATTTAAAAAATAATAATAATAATAATAATATCTCAATCTCTTGATATCTATTAAAGAATCCTGTTTTCCAACTCTTTCTCACCTGTTGAGCTTGCTGTTCTTCTTCTCTCTCATGTTTACTAAAGAATTCAGCACTCCTCCGTTTGAATGCAGTCAGAATCTTTTCCTCTTTCTCGTACATGGATTTAGATTCATTGAAAGAATTCTCTAACTTTGAACATAACTCTTGAAAACAAGGACTGGTTGGTGTGGTTGTGGATGTGCTAAAAAAAAACAATGCAAAATTATTAAACAGGAAAAAAATCTGAATGTACCATGAGAAAAGAACTGTACTATCCTGACAAATTATTAAATTTATTTTATTTATGCAACACTGAACTAAACATTGTCTTATGTCTATGGTGGGTCTTGGTGTTTGAGTGAGTGACTCTTTGAGACATCCCTTGCTGCTGGTTATTTCAAGATGCACTAAATCTCGTGAGGATAACTGCGCAGATTTAGCTGCAAATAAAGAGCTGCTTTTCACAGTGGGGAAAATCTAGATATAATACAGGGTGACCCAGCGTTACCTGACGAATTCGCTTTGCCCATAACTTTGTTATAACTTGCCATAGCTTGTTGAAATGAACATCACTGAGTTCAAAACAAAATAAGGTTTTGTTACAATGTAAACGTGGACCCCGTAACATCGAGCTTTCGCAGTGGTGGCATTTCTTAAGAGTAGTGAATTTTTGACTAATGCTCAGAGGAAGTTTTGCACCCATCTTGATTTTCCTCCCTCCTCAACTGATCCTAGCTCGTGCTACCTTTTTTTTATATGGAAATACGTTAAAAACAAGATCTATATTTACAAGACAAGGATTCTGGATGAGTTCACTGGTACTTTTCATTGATAAATTCGTGCGATTTTGAAAATTTGGACCGATTGCAATACTTTCATTACTAGTATAGCTCCGCTATACTGTAGTAATAGAAAGTAAAAAAAGTTTGTAATGTACATTGTACACACTGTGTGCTAAGGCCGAAACTTGGCCTGGCGTACTGCCACATTGATGTAAACTTGTAGATAGATAAATATTTATTAAAGAATTACAAGTGTATGTAAGTATCATTTAGACTTGGACCAGTACAAGTGTAGGTTTTATAGGTATAGTTATAGACCTGTTGTAGACTCAAAATCAACTCCTCAGTCTCTATCGTCTTCTTTGAGTCCGGTTTATCCTTCTTTTCTTTATATGTAGTTTTTCCTTTTTACTTTTCCTTATCCTATAGGAAGGAAAGTAATGTAATCGGGTCAAATTTTCGATGGTCAGTTTTTAGTGCCAAAACACGTTTTGAGGTCCCTAGAGCCTAAATCCAAAGTTTCAGCCATTGGTCCGTGTGTGTGTGTGTGTGTGTGTGTGTGTGTGTGTGTCTGTAAACAAAACATCTCGAGAACGGTAAGAGCTGGAGACTTGAAATTTGGTATGCAGCTGTAAAATGTAACAAGGATGCGACACGAAACGTCACAAACAAAATGCTCCAAAAAGTAAACCTTATTTTGTTATCTTTCATTTATTTATTTATTATTATTTTTTTTTGTTATATATATAAAAGAGTGATATTTAAAATAAGTATCACTCTTTTATCTTGAAAATTGAACGTGTAGCATCATTTTAAAAACTGTCAGGTAATGCTGAGTCACCTTGTAGAAATACAGTTTGTATTAAAACAATTAAAATTATCAAGATATACTTACTTGGCCTGACTATAATCACATTGAGACTGACTGAGAAAATTATTATTATCCATCTTCTTTTCTCCGTTAATATTCATAAGTCCCATTTCTTCAATCATGTTCTCTTCTTTACTAATGTTGAGAAGATTGTCATCGAGAGATGAAACATTCAGAATATCATTTTCACTCAGTGTAGAAGTGTTTGGGCTTTTGTTTTGCAGATCTTCCTTCTGTGGAAAAAAATGGAAAACAGATTGAGGCAATTACAAACAAGGCAATTTGTTACTGAAGTTTTTCAAAATAAAGAGATTATTAAAAGTTGAAAGATGGAGAAAAACTCCCTGGCCAAGAAGTGCCAAGTGCATTAGGTATCCTATACCTTCATGAAATGTTGCTTATCTTCTAGTTGCCCAAATTTGATTAACTAGAAGAGTTGATTTCAGTCCGGGGGCCACAAAGTGAGTTCAAGTTTAACTCTTGGATTATGCAATTTGATGGGTTGATTTTTAAAAATTCCAAAAATTTCAACCAAGTCTGAAACTTAAATGGAGTTTATACTGGCCTCAATGGAATGGACTAGCCCTGTCCTCTACATCAATAAATAATAATCAAAGCTCATGTCTTACCGAGTTACAGATCATTGTCATATTCAGTAGATTCATTTCATTTTCTTCTCGCTTAGATTGTTTCTGAGTTTGCATCATAACAAGTGAGCAAATGTCATCAAATGGATTCTGAATCTCACTGTTGATTTTATCACATACCTTCGTTTTGTTTTTTGTGGTTTTTTTTTTTTTTTTTTTTTTTTTTTTCTCCTCTTTTTACACCTATGAAAACTGATCTGTATTTGCTTCCTTCTGAATAAAGATCTTTTAATTAATTATACTACCTTCTTGAAAATAAGCACACATCCTCTTTAAACCCATAAAGTACAAAAGACCTTGTGTTAGACTGCCAGGGTGGTACTGTTTAGTCCGATTCGAGGAGGAATATTCTATTTAATTTATTCTATTCCAAGACGGATTTCTCATTCCTTGGCTTAAAAACAGAGTGGACTGGATAGCATATATAGGTCATAGCATATATTTGGTACTGATGAACAAGTCTGTGTCTTAGCATGTCCATCCTATGGTCTGTCTCTCATCAGATGGGAAAGAGGGACACAATACTTCCCCTTTTGGTAAGATACTTTTTTTTGTAGTTGAAATAGAAGTGTGGTAGTGGTTGTACCAAGTCCACATTTTTTCACCAATAGTGGGGATCAAACTAGGGACCTTCTGCATGGCAAAAGATTAACCGTGCCCTTAGGTCTTAATTTAACCGTATTAAAAGGTAAGTATACTTACATGAGGAAATCATTTCTGAGAATTGAAGAACCTCACAGCTACAGTGAGCTTGAGTCAAGTGGAGTAATGTATTTTGATGTTTTTAATCCTTGATCGGTTTCGATTGAGAGCGTCCGGTGGTAAGAGACAGAATATAGAAGATACTCTTCTTTTTGTCAAATTAAATGGTAATATTGGTAATTTCAATGAGAAAAACAAAGAAAAATTCAATGGAAAATGGAAAAATTTATCAAGATTTTCATCATTTTCAAGAAAACCAACGGATTTTTGTTTTGATTTTGAAACCGTGCTTGTTCGGTCGGAATCGTTCAACTTCGGAAAAATCAAGGAGGTAAAAATTCATTGGATAATGTGAAAGCGCACTACGAAAAAGTGGAGCCAAAGTAATTTGTAAACGGACCTTTCTGCAAATTTTAAGAGCGCATGCGCACTTTTGTTTGTAAACAAAGGTTGCCGCGAATTTTTAAAAATTTGCCGGAGTAAAAATTTTGCCATCGACTACCCTACATCGACTGCGTGCTATAATAAAACTGTTAACAATAATAGTAATAATACATCGACTGCGCGAAGCGTAAAGAGGTCGGTCCGTCGAAACTTCTTCCTTTTAAAACAAGAACCCATCTTTGTCCTACTGATTGCTGAATAAGTACCTAGTTCCGATATTAAAATGTCCGAACAAAATGAACAGAAGTCCAGTGCGGAGGTATTGAGGCGACAAGAAGCATTGTACAGACTCATTATCAGGTAAGTGATTGTATGCCCTAGGTCTTAGGTCTTTATTCTTCCTCTAAGTCTTAGGTCCCAGTTGTTCAGCCTTAGCAGACGTCCACAACGTAGCCCCCAAATCCTAGGCTCTATGGGCACACTGGTGCAAGGGTTGATTTTCTCAGCAGGTGTTGATGGTCCCGGGTCTATGGTCATTGTTGTGGATAGGTACACCACAATCAGAAAAATAGTGAATACACCACACTTCAAGTCTCTATAATATCATTTGATCCCAAAAACTAATATACCTTTAGGTGTCAAACATGCTTCCCAAATTTTATGATACTCAGATAAACTGATCAGGAGTTACGGAAAAAGACGACAGAATTACCATCAGGACAATGGTGTTTAAGAGGGGGTAACAGTTCAAAAACATTACTGTAAATACTGTAATTTTTCTTCTTTATAGTCAGCTGTACTATGATGGACACCACCCGATGGCAATCACACTTCAAAGTTCCTGCAATGTTGTTGAACCTTGTCCTCCGTCTGACCGGTTATCTCAATTGGTTCATATAGGTCTCGCTCATGAACCAGACAGAATGAAGCGAATGGAACCGTCAATAGGGTTGAACCCTATTCAGGAAATTCTTATTGGTCCAGGATTAGGTAAATACCTTTCTTAGATCTAGTTATTGTTCCAATAGTTTTGTGGGTAGTACAAGTAATACAGTGAACTGTATAACTTGCTTAGAATAGGAGCCAATTTTGTATTCATACTCTTCATTCTATCTTATAAATTACAGCACCAATTATTTCAGGAATAGGGAACTGAAGAAGATAGTAAATGGTTATAAGTAAGAAGCATCTGAATTCCCCCCCCCCCCCTGGTTAAAAAGTGTAAAATCCCCCAGGTTAAAAAAAAAAAAAAAAAAAAAAAACATATTCTTGGAGTTCCTCTTCTAACAAAGGTTGGAAACCATCCTGGCTTCAAAAAAGAATAACCCAAAAAATATTGAGAAGAATGACATGTTTGTCAAACTATGGCATTTGATACCAATTATTTTCTTGCTTGTTTCAGATTTGGAATTTGAATCAGATGTTGATCCTTCAGCTCCAGAGCCAGCCCAGTATGAAACTGCCTATGTAACTTCACATAAGAGTCCATGCAGAGCCGGGGCATTCTCTATTGATGGACAGCTATGTGCCACAGGCAGTGTTGATGCTTCTATCAAAGTGAGTATCAGCATGACCTACCCATCTACCAATATGTCAATGTCAATGATACTTAAAATAATTAGCCATTTGCAAGATCAGTTGCAAATTATCAACTTAAATAGCTCAGAAGGTAGTATGCCTCCCTTGTGAGTGCTAGGTCACGAGTTCGATTTCCAGGCAGGGGAAACTTTATCATAAACAGGTAAGGTTCGTTCTGGAAACAGCTGGCTTTCTTCTATCCTGTCCTCCTTCACTCTTCAATTTCAGGATGATAAGGCTTCTATTGTTATAATTCTTTCCATCGAACCTCTTTGCATTAAAAAGGGTTTAAATAAATTGATTCCTTTTCTTTATTAATTCGTTTTCACCTTGGCAGCTAGGACCGTCTGGCTGCCTCTCACATTTCATAAAAACACTATTTTATTATTATGACATGTTAAGGTGGTCTCTTCTTGATCCCTTGTATGTCGCATCCATTTTTGTTTAGGACTAATTGGACTGGAAAAAACTCCATTTATTAGAATATTAAATTTATATTCCAACTTATTCCCTTTCTTTTTCCCCTCAGATCCTAGACGTGGATCGTATGTTGGCCAAATCCTCCATGGAGTCTAGCGAGCCTCAGAACGATCAACAGGGGCACCCTGTCATTCGGACCCTGTATGATCATATAGAGGAGGTCACGTGTCTAGAGTTTCATCCATCGGCCCCTATACTGGCCTCGGGGTCCAAGGATAAGACGGTGAAGATGTTTGACTATTCCAAGTCCTCAGTACGGAAAGCACACAAAACTATACAGGTAAGAAGGAAATCTACAGGGAGCTTAACTCCATATACAAAAAGCCCACTCCGAGGCTTAGGTGTAGGGGCTTGCCCCAAAGGATGGGTTAAGCTCGAATCTACGAAGTTTACAGACTTTCTTTCAACTTGGTTAGACAGGTCGTACGTGTGTACAGCTAGTTCAAGACATGAAATCTGTGAAAACTTGTCCTCATATTACATATTATGTACGATCTATCTAAAGACAAAGATGTAAGACCTAGTCCGACGGAAATCTGCAGACAAATCATAGTAAGATGTAAGCTTAAGCTAGCGCAATTTGAAGTTAGTAGGTAGACAGTTTCGTATACGAGCAATCTCAATGGTCACACAAGCAAACAGCGATGGTCCTGGGTTTGATTCCCTACAGAGTCGATAATTTTTCGGCTCTGTACTTAAGGTGCGAGGTGTTCTGAGCCTCGTGAGGACAATTTAATTCAAAATTGAGTACGTAGTGTGGCGGCATTATCAGAGTAAAAAGAAAACTTCTATAGGAGAATCAATAAAGAAAGAATCTCTTGGTAATGCTGTGCTACAAAAGTTGTGAAGAGGCAGTCTGTTTTAGCGCTGAGTGTCTCTTCCAAGATGAATAAAATGCATTGTTTCTAATGAAATCTTGTGTTCTATGACCTAGGAGTCTACATTTGTCCGCTGTCTCTCATTTCATCCATGTGGTGATTACATGGTGGTGGGTACTGATCATTTTGTACTTCGTCTGTATGATACAACTACCACGCAATGTTTCGTGTGTTGTATGCCCTCCAGTCAACACACCAAGGCTATCACCTCGGCAAGGAGATCACAGAGGCCCCAACTAAAAAATAAAAAAAAATCGAAAATTTTCACATAGGCCGTTCTTCTTGGGAACGATTCATATATATTGTGGATTGTGGTTCAATAGCAGCATTGTTTTGGTTGGCTGAACAGAAGTTTTCTGAATTTAGATATTGTGTACTGTAGTGGTGTGTGCTGAGATTTTTCAAAGGGGGAAGCTAGAAACCCATTGACAGTCTTTTCTTCTTTTTCTTCACCTTTTCCCATGTACAGATGGGGCGGTGTTAAGCATTAGCCTCTCAATCAGCCCTAGGATGATTGTTTCAGGCTGACATTTGGTTTGGACCACAATTTTTTTTTTTTTTTTGAATGGATGCCCTTTGTCTTCAACTTTCCACATTTCTTTACGAAGGGAAATTTCAGGATGGTACCTATTCTCCCTGTTTAAAGTCCAACACGCTCATGAAGGGTATGTTAAGTTACCACATCATTAGCCTATTTTCCTTTTGTAATGTTAATGCACATTGACATTAGGATTTTCCAGGGGTGGGGATAATAAAATGGAAGAAGTTTTGTACTTAGTGGGGGTAAAAATTGACTTTTTTAAGAGGTTTGACAGAGGGAACTGTAACTGCTATGGTCTTATCATCCCAAAATCAGGATAGGAGAAAGCCAGCCGTTCCAAGAACAAACATCATCCCATCAGGACAAAATCTGCCCCGGGCGGGAATTGAACCCGCAGCCTAGCACTTATAAGGCAGACGCACAACCAACTAAGCTAACTAGGCTGGTGAAAAATTGACAATAAAAAAAAATCAGCTTTATGAAATTTTAAATTTTACTGCCAAAACTTCCTAATATAAAACAAGATGGCGGATTGTAATGTGAGAAAAAGGTCTGTTTTTCATTCCTATGCCGCACCGATGCGACGTCAACTTGACGTTCACTCTGTGTCAGGAGTGGGGGTAAAATGTGGAAATTCAATAAATATGCCAAAATCTAGTGGAGAAACATTTTTTTTCATCTCCCTCAATACAATTACAATATGGCGGAACCTGAAGCTACTTGAGACTCGCATCAGGGATTTAATTAATTATATTTATTTGTATTTTTATTTTACAATGGGGCATCAGGGATTTAAGACACAGTGTTGATGCTAAAGTAGGGGAAGTGGAATGAAAAACACGTGTCACTTCACATCCGGTTCACATCGCACCCATGTTGGAATGAAAAACAGACCTATAAGCTACCTTACAAAATTTGTGAAAGGAGAGGAGGGGATGTTAATGTACATTAACATTTGAGAAAGAAAAATTTGAATTAAGCTAATGTGCATTAACATTAAGAAAGGAAAATACGCTACATTTTCCACACGCCGAACGCCAAGAAAGGGCGGGAATGGCCTATCTCAACCCGGTACATAACCACAGCCTGAGGTAAGAAGCTTGTTACCAAATGGAGGGTAAAACTTTTGCGACTAAAAGCTTAGACAGTAATACAATAGTGCTATCCCATTAGTACCTGTATTAAACAGGGAATCAGGTTAATAAGTGGATGAAAGGTTAACAGAAGGCAAATAGCATGTGTAAAGGCAACAAAAATTCATAGATCATGGCATGCAAAATTTTACACCTACCTGTCTGTTTAGGCAACTGAGCTTGAGGTCTTCAATCACACTTTTTGACTGGAGAAAAAGTACTCCTATCGATCACTGAATACTGAACTGTGATTTTTAAAATATGGAACAAGAAAATTAACTTTTTAAGAAGAATTAAGCTTAAGCATAAGCAGAAAATAAAAGCGTTTTTTAGTTTTTTACTCTTTAGTCTTTTTCAGATTTTCAACTTTCATTACTTTCAACCATTTTTCTTTTGTTGCCAGTTGCCAGAACAAACAAATTTTCTTTCAAAGCTGTTATGCTCGCTCGAAAAGTTTAAACATGAAAATTTTATTAATGTTTGTGAATATTAAAATAAGCAGTTCTTTTTGAGCTTAATAGAAATATGATTTATTTCATTTATTAAAAGTTTGGATTTTTTATGTATATTTTTATCTTTTTTTGTTTTGGGAAAAATAGTAAATACCATAAATTTTCATTGGAAGCATAACTCTTTTTGGAATATATTGTGGTGGTAACACTGATGACTCTGATGACTTTTTGCTTTTGGTGAGCGCGAATTTTCAAAAATATTTTTTGTAAAAATTAAAAATTTGTGAACGTGAACGAACTGGATTGTTGGATTCCCTTTTTTCTTGTAGCATTCTAGCATTTTCTTCTTAATTTTCTACTCTTCCATTCGTTTTTCCAAAAGGATAAAATGTATTTAGGGCATTAACATACAGACACAGGATTGTGAGAGTCAACTTTAATCTGAGAAGGTCCACATACCTGAATTTTCAAAAATATTTTTTGTAAAAATTAAAAATTTGTGAACGTGAACGAACTGGATTGTTGGATTCCCTTTTTTCTTGTAGCATTTTCTTAATTTTCTACTCTTTCATTCGTTTTTCCAAAAGGATAAAATGTATTTAGGGCATTAACATACAGACACAGGATTGTGAGAGTCAACTTTAATCTGATAAGGTCCACCTTTAACTCCATAGTTTCTGCAGTCTTGTAGCTAAAGTGATTGGTAAGTTCTACTAAAATCATTTGAAATACTATCAATATTAATGATTCTAGGTAGGTACATGTCAAACAATCTGTGATGCCCAAAAACTCCCCAAACCCATTAATTTTCATGGAAAATCTAGGGTAATGAGAACTAACATTTGGACATTTCAAACAATCTGTGATGCCCAAAAACTCCCCAAACCCATTAATTTTCATGGAAAATCTAGGGTAATGAGAACTAACATTTGGACATTTCTCTTTTCAGATCTTTCATTATGTCCTCAAGATACAAACCATCAGCCAAGTATGGTGCCTCAGACAAGAGAGAGTTTGTCGTTTATGACAAAGTCTTTGCTTCGTTTTCGAAACGCCTGGCGTTCTCCTATCCTGTCCTCCTTCCCACATTGCTTTTGAGACGATAAGACCTTAGCAGTTACAGTTCCTCTATGATCTGAGCATTGAATTGAATTTGTACTTTTTTGTACATAAAAGGTGTAAACATTATGCCGTTTTTAGAGCTGTACTTTTTCACCATTTCTGCTTCAAAGCCGTGGATTATGTACATAAAAGATGTACACGACCGTTTTTAGAGATGTACTTTTTCACCGTTTCTGCTTCAAAGCCGTGGAATTTTCACGCCTTTCTACATGTTTTATTCAACTTCTCTCATTATTCCAGGTATTACGTGACGGAACTCAAAGCCCGTCTACCCGCCTCCTACCAGGCCAAATTTGAAAACTTGGCCGCGCTCATACGTAACGGAGCGGACTTTGTCATGGAGAAGTTTGCCTCTCTATTTGAATTTCCCGAGGACATTTCATTCTACGAAGCGTTCTATCATGAACTACTAGCGTTTATAGAAGAAACTCGCGGGGTGCCTGTAGGTGACGTTATTATGCTGACTGACTAGAATCTGGTTCCGAGACGGATAGAATCCGGTTCTCTACCCGCCTCCTACCAGGCCAAATTTGAAAACTTGGCCGCGCTCATACGTAACGGAGCGGACTTTGTCATGGAGAAGTTTGCCTCTCTGTTTGAATTTCCCGAGGACATTTCATTCTACGAAGCGTTCTATCATGAACTACTAGCGTTTATAGAAGAAACACGCGGGGTACCTGTAGGTGACGTTATTATGCTGACTGACTAGAATCCGGTTCTGAGACGGATAGAATCCGGTTCTGAGACGGATAGAATCCGGTTCTGAGATGGATAGAATCCAGTTCTGAGAAGGATAGAATCCGGTTCTAAGAAGGATAGAATCCGGTTCCGAGACGGATAGAATCCGGTTCTAAGAAGAAATGCGCATAGCGACCGGTGCCAGCATGGTAGGTAAACATTGGATGTTAGGATTATTGAGATATTGGGAAAATCCTACAATGCTGCATTGAGCACCCAAGTTGTGACATAATAACACAAAGAAACTGCATTAATTTACATTTATATGGGAACAGTGAGATTAGGCTCTTACCTTTTCTCCTCTTAGTTCGGGAACGACTTTGAGATCTGGACCGTCTGGTCATGTGGAAATCATCATCATTTTCGTCATCATCATCTGCCGTGTTCTCATCTTCAGGGATACTGTCGTAGTCTTCATGGTCATCTTGACTGTCATAGCCTGGAAAATATCAAAATAAAAATAATATTAAAAAATGGTTAATATAATAGGTAGAGAAAAGAAGAATAAATATAATAGAAAGAAGAATAATAATAAAAATCTCCTACTTACAGAATACACCATCAATCAACACATGGAACAGAGGAATAAATACTCTATCTGGAAGGGAACTATCAAAGTACAATTAAAAGTCAGTCAGTTCGCTTTGAAGGTAGTGCAGTTAACTAATAGCTTTTAAATTTGATTCCCAACTGGGATAAACTTTATCCTAAAAATACAATATTTATTCTTGTAATGGTTAGTTTCTCCTATCTTGTCCTTCTCTCTTTAATTTTAGGATAATAAGACCTCTATTGTTAGAGCTCTGACTCGAGTTTTGCCCAGTTTTTAGGCTTCTTCTGGGCAACTGACTATTGGGTTGTTGTTGTTGCTGATAGTGACAGTGGGGGTGGGGGTAATGTCACCTGATCATAAATCAGCTAATTCCTCAGATAAACTACATTAGGGACTGTTTCAACAATTTCGTTCACTCACTTCCCAGTTTCCACGGCTTTAGGGATCTCAATTTGTTTGTGGTAAAGAATGTCCCAGAAGTGCAAGTCTACCCAAAGCATTTTATGTTCGGCATTGTTAAGATCATGACCGGTTTCAAGGTCACTAGGTCCGGTCAATACATAGGATGTCTAATATAAGTAAACCTAACAAAAAAAACTTAGTAAATTTGAGACCAAAATAGAGTCACACTTAAGGGATCTATTTCTTTTCAGTGTCATTCCTTACCTGGCTTGGTTCTAGCATTGTCTTTTCTCTCGTCATCATTAATTTATACTGCTCACATAGGACTGAAAAGTTCCTTTACTCCAGCAGTAGGCTACTACTATTATTGTGGTCAAATTCTCAAATTATATTGATCAAATTCCATATCTCGGCTGGGATTGAACCCACGCCCTCCTGTTTACCAGGCGAGCGCCTTGACCTTTGGGTCATTGAGCATTGAGCTCTTAGAATGAAGTGACAAATTCAAATCACATAGAGCAGAGAGCATAAAGCTCTTGGTCTCTACTTCACTCTGTTCTTAGCCTTACACAAACCACCACTTCTTGCTGTTTTATCAATGTTTTCTGTTCTTGGGATGAAAAAGCCACAGTTTTTTTTTTCTCCCTTTTTGTGGCCCCTTGGGAAGTAAAGTTAACCAATAATATTTCTCTTTCTTCTTCCTCAGATACTCTTCAGATGGTCGTATTTATTGTTCTGGTAGCAAGGATGGTGATATTAAGATATGGGATGGTGTGTCTAGCAAGTGTGTAGCTACGTTCAGTAAGGCACATGATGGTGCTGAGATCTCTTCACTTACCTTCACTAGGAACGGTGAGTTTTGAAACTATTCACTTGAAAGAAAAAAGAAAAGTTTGATAGAGGTGACTGTAACAATTAATTAGACTTACTTTATCATGGACACTCGTTGCTTTAAGTTGAAAGTCCAGAAGAGGTTAGGTAGTAGTAGTAATAATAATAGTGCTTATTTATACTGCTCGCATAGGACTGAAAAGTCCCTTTACTCCAGCAGTAGGCTACTACTATTATTGTGGTCAAATTCTCAAATTATATTGAGGATAAAATTCCATACCTCGGCTGGGATCGAACCCACGCCCTCCTGTTTACCAGACGAGCGTCTTGACCACTACACCACCGAGGTAGGTAATGAAGGTTTTATCGTCTCGAAATAGAAGATAGAAGGAGGACAGGATAGGAGAAAGTAGACGTTCCAAGAACGAACCTTATCTGTTTAGGATAAAGTTTGCCCCAGACAGGAATCAAACCCTCGGAATAAAATTTGTCCCTTGCGGGAATCGGACCTATGATTTAGCACTTACAACACAAGGCAGGAGCACTACCCTTCAGTCTAAGTAGGCTGCCTTTCACAAGCTTTGAACTCCTAAAATAGCTTGGAGAATAGCGGCTCTGCCTTGTAAGTCTGCCGGGTTTGAATTCCACCGGGGGCGGATTTTATCCTAAACAGTTCGTTCTCAGAACAGCTGATTTTCTTCTACCCTCTTCTTCTTTCTTCAGTCTTCTTTCTCTCTTTGATTTGGGGTGATAACCTCAGTTACAGTTCTCTCTATGAAACTTCTTAAAAAAAAAATATGGAGTGCAACAAATTAACCCCATCTCTCCCCCACAGGTAAATACCTTCTCTCATCGGGAAAGGACTCTCTGGTGAAGCTCTGGGAGTTATCCTCAGCACGTTGTCTGATCGCATACACTGGAGCCGGATCCATGGGTCAACAGGTAATAATAATAATATTGAAGTTCATTTTATAACACATTAACAATAAAATGTTCTTTTGGAATACTTAAATTTTAAGTACTAGAGTACTTTTAGGGAATTCTTCTTAATTGTTTTTCTTCTTAAATTTTCTTCATCTTCTTTATTAGTTCGAGCTGACCCTAACAGTGGACGCTGATGTAGGATTAAAGCAAGGGAGATATATATCTTCTTTATTAGTTCATTCTTAAGTTTCATTTATATTTCATTGTTTCTTGATAAGTGGAATTCTTTTATTTTTAATTTCATATTCTTTTTCCATAAATACTTCAATCCATTTATTTATAATATCATAGGTATAATAAATTTACAAGTATGGAAAAATTATTCTTGATGACACCTGTGCATATTTTTATTGATGGAAATTTTTAGTTTATTATTATTTGTAGATTTTTTATTTTTATTTTTATTAGTATTCTTTTCTTGCCTTGTTAGTGCTAAGTCGCAGGTTCGATTCCCGCCCGGGAAATTTAGAAATCCGTTCTCGAAATGTCTGGCTTTTTCCTTTAAAAAAAAAAAAAACGTAGCAATGAAATAACTGCTACATTGGACTCATGTGCTCTGTGTTTTAGCATGTCTCTTTGATTTCGGCATCACCTTATATTCTATTAATCTATTCTACCCAAATAAATCTATTATGTTCTCCAGGAGGGGGTGGGGGAGCGCGGCGCAAAGCAGCTGCACCGAAAAAGAAAGGACCCAAAGGTCGCAAGCCGGCGCATGTAGATTCCGACCTTGAATTTGAAGAGGATGCACAATCCGGTTTGTTAAGCAATGATGAAGATATGACCGGGGTACTGATGAGGACTAGGAATCCGGCTAATCTACTCAAGGTAAGAGGGGCTGGGTTCGATTCCGCGCAGAGACAAAAATATTACTCTTAACTTTCTATTTCACTCTTCAATGCTCTTATTTAGGTCCATGTTGTCTGGCTAGGGGACGTTAAACAGAGAGTTAAGAGGGGCTGGGTTCGATTCCGCGCAGAGACAAAAATATTACTCTTAACTTTCTATTTCACTTTCCAATGCTCTTATTTAGGTCCATGTTGTCTGGCTAGGGGACGTTAAACAGAGAGTTGACTAGTGTCTGGCTGTGGGACTATAAACAGGGAGATGAACAGCTAACCCTAACCAGCCTAGCTAGCTGGCGTAAGAGGGGCTGGGTTCGATTCCGCGCAGAGACAAAAATATTACTCTTAACTTTCTATTTCACTTTCCAATGCTCTTATTTAGGTCCACGTTGTCTGGCTAGGGGACGTTAAACAGAGAGCAGACTAGTGTCTGGCTGTGGGACAATAAACAGGGGGAAGAACAGCTAACCCTAACCAGCCTAGCGAGCTGGCAGTTCTTCAAAGGGTTCTCTCTGCTTCAAAGGGTTCTCCAAGCACAAGTCCTCACGATGGTTGACTGCGGTTCTGGACAAACCAATTAAACATGGCTAGAGACCATCACCCCGGTGTATGGTAGGGTAGATACAAAAAGATATCTTTTCTCTATTCTGCCATTACGGTTCTGAGAAGGATAGAATCCGGTTCTGAGAAGGATAGAATCCGGTTCTGAGAAGGATAGAATCCGGTTCTGAGAAGGATAGAATCCCGTTCTGAGAAGGATAGAATCCGGTTCTCAGACGGATAGAATCCGGTTCTGAGACGGATAAAATTCGGTTCCGAGACGGATAAAATCCGGTTCTGAGAAGGATAGAATCCGGTTCTGAGAAGGATAGAATCCGGTTCTCAGACGGATAGAATCCGGTTCTGAGACGGTTAAAATTCGGTTCCGAGACGGATAAAATCCGGTTCTGAGAAGGATAGAATCCGGTTCTGAGAAGGATAGAATCCGGTTCTGAGATGAATAGAATCCGGTTCTGAGACGGATAGAATCCGGTTCTAAGAAGGATAGAATCCGGTTCTGAGAAGGATAGAATCCGGTTCTGAGAAGGATAGAATCCGGTTCTGAGAAGGATAGAATCCGGTTCTCAGACGGATAGAATCCGGTTCTCAGACGGATAGAATCCGGTTCTGAGACGGTTAAAATCCGTTTCTGAGGAGGATAGAATCCGGTTCTGAGACGGATAGAATCCGGTTCTGAGACGGATAGAATCCGGTTCTGAGATGGATAGAATCCGGTTCTCAGACGGATAGAATCCGGTTCTGAGAAGGATAGAATCCGGTTCTGAGACGGTTAAAATCCGTTTCTGAGGAGGATAAAATCCGGTTCTGAGACGGATAGAATCCGGTTCTGAGACGGATAGAATCCGGTTCTGAGAAGGATAGAATCCGGTTCTCAGACGGATAGAATCCGGTTCTGAGAAGACTGGCTGTGGGACAATAAACAGGGGGAAGAACAGCTAACCCTAACCAGCCTAGCGAGCTGGCAGTTCTTCAAAGGGTTCTCTCTGCTTTCAAAGGGTTCTCCAAGCACAAGTCCTCACGATGGTTGACTGCGGTTCAGGACGAACCAATGGCTAGAGACCATCACCCCGGTGTATGGTAGATACAAAAAGATATCTTTTCTCTATTCTGCCATTATCTGCGGTTCAGGACGAACCAATGGCTAGAGACCATCACCCCGGTGTATGGTAGATACAAAAAGATATCTTTTCTCTATTCTGCCATTACAATTCGGCGAAAGCTAAAACAACAACATTCTATTCTATAGGAATACATATTCAAAGAGCTCGACCTGCACGAGACGAACGCTCAAGCTCTGGCCAAATACGAGGACAGTGTTGCCAATATTCACTACCGCTCCAATACAATCACCGCCGTGTTGCCGGATGACTCGCTGGTTGAGTTTCATATCCGGCCTAAGACGAGCACGCCGGCTCAGCAGTTGGGACCGGCTGATTTGTCAGCTATCCAGGCACGCGTGGAAGAGTTTGAAAACCTGAAGACACTTCTGGAGAATGGTAAGTTGGGATAAGTTTGAGGGGTTTTGTTCCCTTAGTAATGCAATTGCTTGGTAGTCAGATTAGAACTAGAAAGGCAGTTCTGGAGAATGGTAAGTCTGGGAGGGAGGGAGGGAGGAGGGGACGGACTAATTTGTAGTGTGTTGGTTTTGGCTCCAAATTTTCGGAGGTTGGCCTACGGTAAAGGAGAAAAATAAATCTCGAGGCAGGGGACCCGTATTCCCTCGGACCCCCGACCCCTTCCTAAATACGGCCTTGGATTAAGAGGCTGACGAAATACGCCGACTGACGTCGCCGCCCCGTCTGCACACGGGAAAAGGCGAAGAAAAATAATTGTTATCATTGTTATTGTAATCTGGCTGGGGGACTGAAAGCCAAAGTTAAACTTTAGTCTAACTTGAGATGAAAAATGTTGCCAATTTCATGTCATTTCTCGAAATAACTGGTTACATTTCATTAAATTTGGCGAGAATGGCAAGATTTTCATTCAAGTTAAACTAAAGTTTATCTTTAGATTTCATACATACGACGGTAAATGTTGAGAATAAGACAGACTGAAGACAATTGTGCCCAATCAGACGTTAGATTCGATGCTTCTGTGCAACTTGAGAGCCAGTATTTTGTTCATAAATACGGGTGTTAGTGTAGAGTAGTGTAGATGTAACTTCAAGGAAGTAAAAAAAAGGAAGGAATTTTAATTGTGTTAAGCATAAATGCTCGTCACAAATGTCGTTCCCTGCGTAATGCACTTCGCTAAATTTTATGACTTGACTTGGACTCGAATCACCAACCTCCAGATCCGAAGTCCACCGTGCTAACCACTACACCACTGAGGTTGGTAACTTTAAGGAAGTATGTAGTGTGTACCCTGTACCTAGTACTTTATAGAACCTCCAAAGTCCAAATAAATTCTTTCTTCAAGTCTTTGCCCGAATGAAAAGCTATCCCCCTTGGCCGGCTAAAATTATGCCGCAAAAATTTGAACTGAAAAACAAGTCTATACTTTCTACTTGTATTGTGTACTTTTACGGAACAAGACAAATTGGTAAGTTACCTCAGGGTGTGTTTATGTACCGGGCTGAGATAGGCCAATAAGCCTTCATGAGCATGTAAAGTTGGCAGGAAATTCGAAATTTTGATTTTTTTTCCGCAACTTGTACCTACAATCTGAATTCATTTTTTACTTTTTATCTCTAATTTGCATGTTTATATTATACTTTTCATTTATATTAGATATTACAAACAAGCGAATTACAAAGCAAACAAAATTAAATATAAAATAAAATTTAAAAATTGCTGCCGGGACAGCTATCTCACCTTGTCCGAGCTCATCTCAACCCAGTACATAAACACACCCTCAATGTAAAGATCCTAATTTGTTCTTTGAATTTAGTGTTTTAAGATGAAAAGTTATCTTTCAGTTATTTATATTCAATTGTGGAAAGCAGGGTTGGAAGGGATTGAAAGAAGTCCAGTCCAT
The DNA here is from genome assembly GCF_000475195.1 of Diaphorina citri. Classification (NCBI taxonomy): domain Eukaryota; kingdom Metazoa; phylum Arthropoda; class Insecta; order Hemiptera; family Psyllidae; genus Diaphorina; species Diaphorina citri. The sequence goes on along the minus strand of NW_007377520.1, from coordinate 622,975 downwards.
GACAAAGTCAAGTACCTACCAGGATCCAAAAAATATAATGGTAAAAAATAATGCCAATTTTTTTCCTCTTGATTGTTCCATTTAATTAAGTTACCAACCTAATTTCCTCCTACCCTTTTGTTTACAGGTGAGTGTAACTTTGTTGACATCTATGATTACAAGGCCAACAAGGAACGGTTCCGAGATGTCTGTCAATCTTCCAAATCCATGAAGAATCCGTTTCAAACTGCCCTCGATGAAATTGAAGATGATGATGGTAGCCTAGATGATCCTGATGTAGACTATGCTGATGAGGCTATCGAATTTGATGCCCCGATCAAGGATATGGTGGAGAGGAAGCAGAAGATTATTATTATTATTATTATTATTATTTTCAACAAAATTCTCAGATTTATTTAAAATTCAGTACAATTCGAACAGCCATTACATAGGTAATAGTAGATGGAATAAAAAGAATAGATACTGAATAGGGATAATTATGTAGTGGAAGGAAGGATAGAGATAGAGTATACAAGTAATGCTTTGGTTCAGAAATTTTCTCTGACCACCCGAAGGGACAATAGGTAGATCAGTTGCGCTTACTTGGGTGATATTGCAAAGTCATAGAGCAGGAAAAATGAGGACCTACGGAACTTTTCTTTTTCTTCTACGACTTCTAGATACCGAGATAAATCGATTTAAAAAATACCGGTAAATCGTGAGGTTTGACGTCTTGGCATACGCTTCGTTTGTTTGCGTGCAAGCGTTTCTGCGCATTTTGACGTGAAATCTGACGTCACAACTCTTTGAACTTTTTCATTAGAACGGCAATTAAAAATTGAATTTTCAACTTCTTACAGTTATTTTTTCGAAGTTTTGACCTAGGATTCGGATTTTTCACAACTTTTTACGTAGAAATCGACCTTTTATTAATAATATTTTTCCAATTGCAACTCCTCCATTGCTCGAGTATCATTAGAGTGACCATAATTTTTTTGGCCCAAAGCGGGACGCAGTCCTTTTTGGACGAAGGGGGGGGGGGGGGGGGGGGGGAGGTTCTATACATA
>NW_007377520.1:591089-621602 GCF_000475195.1 Diaphorina citri | reverse complement strand
TTTCTCGGGACAGCGGGACCAGAGGCTCCAAAGCGGGACTGTCCCGCCGAAAGCGGGACGTATGGTCAGCCTAAGTATCATGAGCACGTTACCCTCTGGAAAGATGTTAGATGAAGTATTAGCACGGCTGATTTGTCAGCTATCCAGGCACGCGTGGAAGAGTTTGAAAACCTGAAGACACTTCTGGAGAATGGTAAGTTGGGATAAGTTTGTGGGGTTTTGTTCCCTTAGTAATGCAATTGCTTGGTAGTCAGATTAGAACTAGAAAGGCACTTCTGTAGAATGGTAAGTCTGGGAGGGAGGAGGGGACGGACTAATTTGTAGTGTGTTGGTTTTGGCTTCAAATTTTCGGAGGTTGGCCTACGGTAAAGGAGAAAAATAAATCTCGAGGCAGGGGACCCGGATTCCCTCCGACCCCCCTAAATACGCCCCTGGATAAAGAGGCTGACGAAATACGCCGACCGACGTCACCGCCCCGTCTGCACACGGGAAAAGGCGAAGAAAAATAATTGTTATCATTGTTATTGTAATCTGGCTGGGGGGACTCTAACCGTCGTATGTATGAAAGCCAAAGTTAAACGTTAGTCTAACTTGAGATGAAAAATGTTGCCAATTTCATGTCATTTCTTGAAATAACTGGTTACATTTCATTGAATTTGGCAAGAATGGCAAGATTTTCATTTCAAGTTAAACTAAAGTTTATCTTTAGATTTCATACATACGACGGTAAATGTTGAGAATAAGTTAGACTGAAGACAATTGTGCCCAATCAGACGTTTGGATTCGATGCTTCAGTGCAACTTGAGAGCCAGTATTTTGTTCATAAATACGGGTGTTAGTGTAGAATAGTGTAGATCGTTAGATTCGATGCTTCAGTGCAACTTGAGAGCCAGTATTTTGTTCATAAATACGGGTGTTAGTGTAGAATAGTGTAGATGTAACTTCAAGGAAGTAAAAAAAAGGAAGCAATTTTAATTGTGTTAAGCATAAATGCTCGTCACAAATGTCGTTCCCTGCGTAATGCACTTCGCTAAATTTTATGACTTGACTGGGACTCGAACCACCAACCTCCAGATCCGAAGTCCACCGCGCTAACCACTACACCACTGAGGTTGGTAACTTTAAGGAAGTATGTAGTGTGTACCTAGTACTTTATAGAACCTCCAAAGTCCAAATAAATTCTTTCTTCCGTTCGCAGGGAACCCTATTCCTCCGGAACACTCTACTCTGGTCATGTGTCAGCTTACCCCAGAACACCAAGCTATGCTCAAGGCTAAGCGAGCTAAAACGTTGTCATTCCTGAGAGTCGAAGCCAAACTCCTTGAACAGGAGACCATACTCAGGCGGAGTCTAACCATGGCACAGGTAGGTTTGTTTTTCAATTCTGATGGCCTCTGGGTGGTGAAAATTGATGTTTCGAAATTTCATTTTTGGGTCTGAATTTCAAGATGAATCCAATGGTGGGACCTATTTGAAGCACAAACCACCGATCAAAATAAATTTCCCATTTTTGGTGCTTCCTGTATTGACAGAAGAAATATGAAAAATTAAACAGGCCATAACTCCGGCCCTGGTTGTCGGATAGAACTAAAACTTATATCGAAGTACCACATTTTTTAAGGCCTTTGATATGATGTATTACAATTGGGGGGTTCCCATTTAAGATCTTAGACCTCTGACCGAAATTTGGCGACTACTTCAAAAAATGGGATTGCAAAATATAGAACATTAGCCCAAATTTCAGATTCTCATCTTTAGCAATTCAAAAAATATGGGCATTTCTGAGAGTCGAAGCCAAACTCCTTGAACAGGAGACCATACTCAGGCGGAGTCTAACCATGGCACAGGTAGGTTTGTTTTTCTGATGGCCTCTGAGTGGTGAAAATTGATGTTTCGAAATTTGATTTTTGGGTCTGAATTTCAAGATGAATCAATGGTGGGACCTATTTGAAGCACAAACCACCGATCAAAATAAATTTCCCATTTTTGGTGCTTCCTCTATTGACAGAAGAAATATGAAAAATTAAACAGGCCATAACTCCTGCCTTGGTTGTCGGATCGAACTAAAACTTGTATCGAAGTACCACATTTTTTAAGGCTTTAGCAATTCAAAAAATATTGGGAACCCTATTCCTCCGGAACACTCTACTCTGGTCATGTGTCAGCTTACCCCAGAACACCAAGCTATGCTCAAGGCTAAGCGAGCTAGAACTTTGGCATTTCTGAGAGTCGAAGCCAAACTCCTTGAACAGGAGACCATACTCAGGCGGAGTCTAACCATGGCACAGGTAGGTTTGTTTTTCTGATGGCCTCTGAGTGGTGAAAATTGATGTTTCGAAATTTGATTTTTGGGTCTGAATTTCAAGATGAATCAATGGTGGGACCTATTTGAAGCACAAACCACCGATCAAAATAAATTTCCCATTTTTGGTGCTTCCTCTATTGACAGAAGAAATATGAAAAATTAAACAGGCCATAACTCCTGCCTTGGTTGTCGGATCGAACTAAAACTTGTATCGAAGTACCACATTTTTTAAGGCTTTAGCAATTCAAAAAATATTCAGGGGTTCCAAAATCTCATTCCCTCTTTCTGTTTTCTCAGGTTGATTTCAAATCCGCTCTGGCTGCTATTGATGCTGTGATGTTACTAGATGTAAGACCTCTTACTCTGAAGAAATACCCAGAAGTTGTAAATACGTTCAGAAAACTCCAAAGGTAACGTATAAGTTATTTTTTTATCATATAGGACATATTTTGAATCACAATTTATAGCCAAATGTGATCAGCTTAGAGATGAAGTATTAGCTTAGAGTGCCTTAAAGGGTAGCGCGTCTACCTTGTAAGCGCCAGGTCGCGGATTCTATTCCCGCCTGGGGCGGATTTCATCCTAACCTTATAAGGTTCGTTTTCGAAACGCCTGGCGTTCTCCTATCCTGTCCTCCTTCCCACATTGCTTTTGAGACGATAAGACCTTAGCAGTTACAGTTCCCTCTATGATCTGAGCATTGAATTGAATTTGTACTTTTTTGTACATAAAAGGTGTAAACGATTATGTACATTATTATTATGTTAAGGCGGTCTCTTCCTGATCCCTTATGTGCCGCGTCCATTTTAGTTTAGGACTATTATGTACATAAAAGATGTACACGACCGTTTTTAGAAATGAACTTTTTCCCTGATGTTTTTTTTTTTTTTTTTTTTTTTTTTTACTTTTTCTCCCTATAAATATGTAGCAGAAAGATGGCCTTGTGTACCAAGGCCATCTCTTGGTACACAAGTCAAAGGCCTGGCAAGAGCCACAGAGATTTCTCAGCCTTCTTCCTCTTCTCTTCTTCTAACACAATGATCTGTGAATAAACTTTAAAAATAAATTTAAACAAGTCAACTGAAAATTCAAATTATTTATTTAAAATTCTTTCATATGAACAATCTGGTAAAATATTTCTGAAATTTTGAAGCAAAAAATATAAATCTGTAGGTAGGTAGATAGAGGAAAAGATTAATTTACAAAAGGATAAAGGGTCTTTTGAAGAAGAAAATACCTACATAAAAATGGTTGAAAGAGCATAAAATACACTAGTCTATAAGTTCGATTATTTACAAGAAAATAAAATTGTAGTCTCTTAAAAACTCAAATTTGTGTCAAAATAATAACATAGAGGCAAAAGGTAAGAAAAAAAAAAGATTTCACAACTCAAAAGTCAAAACCATTTCTTCCTAATCCTAATATCCATCAATCACTAACTAACCTCACAAACCACATGTGAGTTATTCAAACGCACGTCATCTGGGAAAAAAATAATGTAAAAATGTCAAAATAACATAAAAACTAAACTAAAAAATAATTAGGAGAAAAAAAATTGAACCGTAAGTAAAATAAATTTGCACAAAAACAAAAATAATGGCGTGGATTGAAAAGGAGAAAGAAAAAACTTAACGAATTAATAATAGAGACCTAAAAATTCCAGAATAGAAGAAGAAAAGATTAAGAAGAAGTTACAGAAATTCTGAAATATGTAGTTTAAGAAGTTACAGATTTGTACATCTCATTTGTACTTTCAAGTACGAAAAAACTACCGCGTGTAGAGACTGTCTTTTTTTTATTAAATAGGAAGTAGACCAGCTTAGTCTGGCTGGGGAACGTTAAATAGGAAGTAGACCAGCTTAGTCTGGCTGGGGGACGTTAAATAGGAAGTAGACCAGCTTAGTCTGGCTGGGGGACTTTAAACAAAGAGTAGACCAGCTTAGTCTGGCTGGGGGACTTTAAACAGGAAGGATAGCCTGAATTTCCCCTGCTAAAGAAATAGCAGGGGTTGAGTGCGAAGGGCATCCACACGTAAAATTTGTAGCCAAAACCAAATGTCAGCCCAAAGCAATCACCCTAGTTAGAGCTGATTGGGAGACTGACGAAAAACGCCGACCCCGTCTGTACACGGGAAAAGGCGAAGAAGAAGAATAGAATATAAAATAAAATAGAAATAATAATAATAGTGCTTATACTGCTCGCATAGAACTGAAAAGTCCCTTTACTCCAGCAGTAGGCTACTACTATTATTATAGTCAAATTCTCAAATTATATTGAGGATACAGTAGGCAGTAGATAGTAATAGTGCTTATTTATACTGCTCGCATAGGACTGAAAAGTCCCTTTACTCCAGCAGTAGGCTACTACTATTATTGTGGTCAAATTCTCAAATTATATTGAGGATAAAATTCCATACCTCGGCTGGGATTGAACTCACGCCCTCCTGTTTACCAGTCGAGCACCTTGACCACTACACCACCGAGGCAGGTGGTGTAGAAAGGGGGAAAGAGAAAGACCAAAGTTGAGGTGGAGAGATAACGTGCAAGAGGATTTAGGAGAGAAGGGATAGAGAAGAGAGGAAACAGTGAAAAGAGGATTGTGGAGGGGAAGGAAATGCAGACCCCGAATGAAATTGAGATAAAGGCGAAGTGAAAGAAAAAGATTATCCACTCGAGACGTGAAAAATTTCTCTGCTTTACCTACCACAAAGAATTTGAGATTTGATTTTTTATTGAAATATGAAAATCGACTGCAAAAGAGACACTTAGTAATGCTGTGATATACATTATACACTAAAGTTGGGAAAAAGTTCTCTGCTTTACCACATTTAAGAGTAACAATCCCATGTCTAAGTGCTTGTTCACTTCAGGGAATGCTTGAAGACTATGCCCAACACTCCAAGCATGCTTATGACTCAGAGGTTAATATAAACTCTACTGTAGATCTATCCATTTGGAAATAGTTAGATTGGTAAAGACAGGCTGAAAAAAACTATTTCTAATTTACAGATTGATAACACAATCATGACAGCTGTGGCCAAGTCAAGTGACACCCCAAACATTTCTGAATCAATTGCTCTGAGGAGGATAAAATCCGGTTCTGAGATGGATAGAATCCGGTTCCGAGACGGTTAAAATTCGGTTCCGAGACGGATAAAATCCGGTTTCTAGTGGTATAAAATCGCGATAGAACGATAAAAGGCCAATCAGTATTTATTTATTCTGTGTAGAACATGATACAATCTAAATTTGGGAGGGAGAGAGAGAGAGTGGGTGAGTGGGAAAGAGAGAAACATTGTCCTGTAATACCTATAAATATTGTTGAATTTATTATTATTATTTTTATTAAATAAAAAAGAATCTTTAAGTGAAATCTAGTCTTCTCTTGTACCTACATATTTATTCCATGATTATTCCATCAACATCATTATTATTATTACTACTACATAATATTGTAAATATCATATTTTTGGTAATATAGAAAGGAAAATAGAGAGCTATAAAAAACATGTCCATCTGGGGATCGAACCACGGGCCCCCTGCTTCACAGACGCTTGACCGCAAATATTAGTTCATTCGATATTCCGCTCGAAGAAAATAGCGCTCACATCGTCTTCACAGTGTTGCCGGACAACTAATTAGCGACCAAAACGCGGACTCAAAAAAATTCGCGGAGCATAATTTTTGTTCAAAAGTTGTTTTACCTGCCTCACGATTATCAAAAAACGGGAGCGGGAGATTTCAAAATTAATTCCTGATATCCATTATCCTGATTCCTGTTCAAGAAAAAAAAAAAAATCTGGAACCTGATGAGTGATGACCGATCTGAAAATTTGAAGAGTACCAATACCAACCCTAACCTTGCTAGTGTGATTTCTGAAGAATCTGAACATAGTTCTGTTATCTTTAAAGCTGGAAGTGCATTGAATACCTATTCAGCTGTTTCACCATAAGATTTATCACAGGTAAGTCCTTGTAAAATTCATGTTTCACCCACTTGTCTACTTTTGCTTAGGTAACACCACAGACTGGGGTCTAGTAAGAGTAACAATCCCATGTCTAAGTGCTTGTTCACTTCAGGGAATGCTTGAAGACTGTGCCCAACACTCCAAGCATGCTTATGGCTCAGAGGTTAATATAAACTCTACTGTAGATCTATCCATTTGGAAATAATTAGATTGGTAAAGACAGGCTGAAAAAAACTATTTCTAATTTACAGATTGATAACACAATCATGACAGCTGTGGCCGAGTCAAGTGACACCCCAAACATTTCTGAGTCAATTGCCGTATTGGAGAAAAGAATCACAGACCTGGAAATAAAAGTTCACAATCAAACTCAACGTGAACTTGGCAAATCCAAGCCCATCAGCGACCAAATATTACTCATCAACAAACTACTCAACTCTAAAGTTCCCGCCATTGAGAAAACCAACGAGACAATTGATAAGTTGATCAAAGTCTCCAACATGTATCCCGACAACCAGTACTATTACTCATCAACAAACTACTCAACTCTAAAGTTCCCGCCATCGAGAAAACCAATGAGACAATTGATAAGTTGATCAAAGTCTCCAATATGTATCCCGACAACCAGTATGTTGATGACAAGATCAATATCATTCTCTCTTCTGAAAATCAAATTCGTGAACTTGTAGAGTTATGTGCTCAGATTAAAAGCAAACAAAACGTTATTGATGATGAGAAGTATAAAAATGTTCCCGAGTATAGTAAAACCCTGAATAAGTTAACGGAAGACCAAGTGTGTATGTTTCATGAAATCAAGAAGCAAAGTGCTGATGTTGCTGAGTTGATGGACAAGTATACTGATATCATTCAGAAAATTAATGAAAGCTTGCTTGCATTTCACAACACCATTGATTTTATAAAAGCTAAAGAATGAGGCGTTGCAAGTAAAATTAGCAAAACCATGTGATTTTTTATTCACCTAGCTTTCTGCTAATAATGTTCTTCAATGGTTTCAAATTGAAGTACAGTAGAACCTTGATTATTTCAACTCCAAAATCCATTGTTTTTTTCTTTCTTTTTTTCTTTCAAATCAGAGAAAAAGATCATAGAAAGTGATCATTTCAACTACCCCCGGTCCCAATTAGTTGAAATAATTGAGGTTCTACTGTACATAATTATTTGGGAACTTGCTTTCTAACTCTTAAAATTTTTGTACATACCTCTACTCTTCTGTTTACTTGGAGGCATACTACGGGATGGGCATATGCTACGACACAGGCCACATGCGTCTAATGTAGCAGTTGTTTCATTGCTACGAAATAAAAACGGTCTAAATAGACTCTTTTTCTATTCACTCGATAAAATAGAATAGAAAAAGCCAAAGGAAATTGAAAAAGACGAACAATACTGAACATGTGACAGGTTCTGCAGTCTGCACCCAAATGAAATTGAGATAAAGTCAAAGCGAAACGAGAATAAAAAAGAAGCTGTACGTACCTCTCGTACTACCATACGTTTGCGATGTATTGACTTGACTGCAATAGGAATGAAATGGCCCAGAGGGTCCGGTCCTAACATCAGAGTATCATTCAGACGAATAGTACCTGAGGACACAAATTCAATTTATTAATTAATAATAAATGTACACCTTTCCCTTGCTAAAGAAATAGCAAAGGCTGAATGCGAAGGGCATCCACTCGTAAAATTTTGTCGCCAAAACCTAATGTCAGCCCAAAAGTGATCACTCTAGGCCTGATTGAGGGCTGACGAAAAACGCCGACCTTTTCTGAACACGGGAAAAGGCAAAGAAAAAAGAAGACGAATAATAAAAATGTACACCTCGAAAATGCTTTCGTATTTTGTTACATCTTCTTCTTCTTCTTCTTCTTCTTCTTCTTCTTCTTCTTCTTCTTCTTCTTCTTCTTCTTCTTCCTGGCCTTTTCCGCTGTTCAGACAGAGTCGGCGTTTTTCGTCAGCCTCTCAATAATAATAATAATAGACCGTGGAAGGTAACCACTAGGCGAGGTTAACGCCTTAGGCGTTCTCTACCACCTAACCCCGAGAGCTCCATTATTTTGTGGTCAAAATCTCAAATAAATGAGGATAAAATTCCATGCCTCGGCTGGGATCGAACCCACGCCCTCCTGTTTACCAGGTGAGCGTCTTGACCACTACGCTACCGAGGCAGGTGAATAAGCCCTAGACTGATTGCTTTGGGCTGACATTTGGTTTTGGCTACAAAATTTTTTGGATGCACTTCGCACTCAACCTTTGCTATTTCTTTAGCAAGGGAAATTTCAGGCTGGTTAAATGTTCAAAGTCCCCTAGTCAGACCTTTTCACCACCGTCTGTGAATGGGGGAGGGAAAACAATATCTTTGTAGTGCATAATTACTGATATCTTTCAGGTTTAACTTGGTAAGAGAAACTTTTGAATAATCAATTTGAATCATTAATTTCTCAAATATTGGTCCTACTGATAAAATTTGAGAACTTTAAAATTTAAAAATGTTCTCAAATCTGTACACTGTTTTCTGTCTGATGAGGAGTTACATAGTTCACATACCTTGCAGCAGGATAACAATCAGCAAAAAACTGGTACGGGACATAATACTTAAAAAAAAAAAAGAAAAAAAAATCCCCCAAAAACCAGTTTTTTTTGGATTTTTGGCTTTATAGTTTTCTGGACAAAATTTGCACCACCATTTTCGTGTTCCTGGTAAAAAGACCTTTAATTTGATATATAGGTCGATCAGGTTTGGATAAGTCCTTCTATGGGGACAGACACCAAAGCGAATACAATAGTCCGTCCCTTATACCTTTTTATTACTATTGTAATAATAAAGGAAGGACGGACTAAAAATGGAAAAAGTTTGATAAAGGGAGCTGTAACAACGGAGGTCTTATCGTCGCGAAATCGAAGAGAGAAGGGGGACAGGATAGGAGAAAGTCAGCCGTTCTGAGAACGAACCTCATCTGTTTGGGATAAAATTCGCAACGGGCGGGAACTAAACCCGCGACCTAGTGCTCAACCTCGTGAGGACAATTGAGTAGCTACTTTAATCGAGTAGCGACTAGTGGCGGCATTACAAGTGTAAAAAGATTATTGAAATATCGAAAAGGCATGCAAAGTAGGAGGTTAGTAATGCTGTGATATCCACTCAAGACGTGAAAAATTTCTCTGCTTTACCTACCAGAAAGAATTTGAGATTTGATTTTTTATTGAAATAGAAATATGGAAAACGACTGCAAAAGAGACACTTAGTAATGCTGTGATATACACTAAAGTTGTTAAAAAAGCTCAGCTTTACCACAAAGAATTTGAGAATTGAATTTATTTTTTACTAGGTGTTGTGGTTCTCGAGATAGAGCGATCAGTGTGTGAAATATGAAATGTGAACTGTGAAAAGTGAATGAGTGAATGGATCTTGTTTTTATAATATAAGATTGAAATATGGAAAGCGACTGCAAAAGAGGTTAGTAATGCTGTGATATACACTAATGTTGGGAAAAAGTTCTCTGCTTTACCACACATAGTTCATTATTTGATTTGAACTTACCATAAGCATACCAAAGTCTGGTACATGCCCGGTCATTCCAAACACTGTGGTTTTCAGATATCTCTCATGTCCTGCTAAATCAATGAACGTGATCACTTTGGCAGATCGCTCGCATATTTTCACCCAGTCCAGTGAGCCGTGCTCTGGCTTGTTAACCACATTACCTGCGAGGAGGAAGAGGATGTTAAATTTGTTGATGATGGAACTTTAAATGGCATAGAACTTGAAAATATCAGAAGGAGGTTTCACAGAAGGAGGCTTCCCAGAGACCCTAAAGACCCAGAAAAACACAACCCCAACCCAAGATTCGTATAAGCTTAACTCAACTTTTAGGGCTGTTTACCCCCTATAAAATATTCTTAAGATAAACTGAATGCAAGCAAAATGGTCGAGTTCAAAACTTCAAACTCACTTCGTTTATTCAAATAAAGCCGCTTCCACACTCACCCACACTGTCGAAGCCCAGTATATCGTTTCCTACGGACGAGGTTCGTCCAGACTCCATCTCGTGTTTGTGTCGGAACAGTTTCTGTCGTGCGTGGCCTCTCCCGTTATCCAGCTCGCCGTGTGTGAGAACCCCAAGCAGTGTGGACTTGCCCGCGTCTACGTTACCCACCACAGCAACTCTGGGAAGAATTAATAGAATTGTACTTGTGAGAAACAAATAGAAAAAACTTTTAACATTAAATGATTACAGTTAATAAATAGGAAATCTATCAAATACCTAGGTATCATCTTTTTATTCTAGGAATGCTGCTACTGGTCACTACTCATGTAAATTCCCTACTTGAAAAAAGAAGAAGAAAAAGGCTCTCTAGTGACATGACTAAGTACTCCACAAACTACATACAAACGGAACTTTTTTCAATCTAATGGAAATTGAATCCAAGATCTCTGGTATACAAGCTCCTTGTAGATATATTAAATTTATACTGTCAGCTAAGAGCCTGTTCCCACTTATTGTTTGGGAAAAATTGTGTTGTGTGTAGTGGGAACACTCTCATTTAGGTAAATTATGTACATTGTCTACAGGACATTTAAGGGGGGGGGGGGAAATCAGATGAAACTCATGACACATAAGAACAGGCTCTAAGACACCAAGACTAAAGCCAGGTATACATACTTACCTAATTTCTAGAAAGTCTTGAGATTCCACCCGTTTCCTCAACAGATACTGGCCTGTCAGTCCATTGTCGAGTTTTCTCTGACGTAACAGAACACAGTCTGCTTCCAAGGTGGTGGCTAATGATTGCAGTGTTGCAACACTTGCTTCGTATTCATCTGGTTTTAGGCCATTTTCACCACCGTCTGTGAATGGGGGAGGGAAAACAATATCTTTGTAGTGCATAATTACTGATATCTTTCAGGTTTAACTTGGTAAGAGAAAATTTGAATCAATTGGAATCATTAATTTCTCAAATATTGGTCCTACTGATAAAATTTGAGAACTTTAAAATCTAAAAATGTTCTCAAATCTGTACACTGTTCTCTGTCTGATGAGGAGTTACATAGTTCACATACCTTGTCCTATTCCTATGTCATAGATTGTTTCACCTCGACCATTGTCAATGAGGGATTTGATTTTCTTCTGTAGTAAATCAAACTGCTCTTCTGTCGGACTTATTAAACAATTCTGAAAAAAAAAAGAAGAAACATGTTTATTTCATGAGAATAATGAGATTCAAATTTTGATCTTGGAAAATTCTCTTCACAACTTTTATGGGTATCACAACATTCATCAAGAGCCTCCTTTGCAATTCTTTTTCATCTCTAAATATTTTTCCTCTGTACAAAGTGCAATTCAAATGACACACGTCCAGATAAAAATTTACTCAGCTGGGAATATGACCCGAGAGCTCTGGAGTGCAACCCTGATGTGATATCTATCTGGCTACAGAGATTACTTTATTTGGCAGTATTTTTTAACTCATGTTTTCCTTATCACATAGATTTGTGAAAGATCCTTTTTTGTCGAATAATACTTGTTAAAATATTTCTAACTCTTTTATAGTATTCTTTTAACTGAGTATTTGAAGGATATTTTTTAACTATATGTTACTTTATTTGGCAGTATTTTTTAACTTGTGTTTTCCTTATCACATAGATTTGTGAAAGAGAACAGTGGAATGTTCAAATGTTTGCCAAATTTATCTACCTGTAATGTGTAGCTACTTGAAGTTTACATTTGAAAAACAAACATTTCTTGACCCCGCCGGGAATCGAACCCGGGTCTCCCGCGTGCAAGGCGAGCGCAGTGACCACTACGCCATGGGAGCTGACACAAGACATTAATAATGACACGTATTTATGTGACGAACACGAATAAAATTCAGTTTTTTCGTTCGTTCATAAAGTCCTTCTTACCTTTCCGAAACAAAATTGGTGGCGCCAATGATCACATCCTCCATATTTCTCACCATCACCGGCACCTTCCTACACAAGTCCTTCTTACCTTTCCGAAACAAAATTGGTGGCGCCAATGATCACATCCTAGAAAAAAACTATCGATAGTCAAGCCTCAACTATCGATAGCGTTCGATAGTCAAAATTATCGATAGTTATCGATAGTGCTATCGATAATTCTCCTCCTCTATTAAATAGGGAGTGGACCAGCTTAGTCTGGCTGGGGGACGTTAAATAGGGAGTAGACCAGCTTAGTCTGGCTGGGGGACTTTAAACAGGAAGGATAGCCTGAATTTCCCCTGCTAATCTCACCATGACCGGCACCTTCCTACACCCGGGTGACTTGAGTATTCTCACGAGGAGCTTCAGGGTATCCTGGAGGACGTTCGGGGGACACATGTCTATTTTGGTAACCACCACGAACACGGGCACAGATAGGGCGAGGGCCAGACCGAGATGTTCTTTGGTCATACCCACTATACCTGCGTTAGCTCCCACCTGAAATATGTAGAAAAAACATGAGAAAAATAATAATATAAATAATAATAAATAAATAAAAATAAGAGTAGGATAACAATCAGCAAAAAACTGGTATGGGACATAATACTTTAAAAAATAATAATAATAATAATAAAGAAAAAAAATATTGAAAAAGTTTGATAAAGGGAACTGTAACAATCGAGGTCTTATCGTCGCGAAATCGAAGAAAGAAGGGGGACAGGATAGGAGAAAGCCAGCCGTTCCGAGAACGAACATTATCTGTTTGGGATAAAGTTCGCAACGGGTGGGAATCAAACCCGCGACCTAGCGCTTAACCTCGTGAGGACGAGTAGCTACTTTAATCGAGTAGCGACTAGTGGCGACATTACAAGTGTAAAAAGATTATTGAAATATCGATAAACGACTGCAAAAGAGACACTTAGTAATGCTGTGATATCCACTCGAAGAGAACAGTGGAATGTTCAAATGTTTGCCAAATTTATCTACCTGTAATGTGTAGCTACTTGAAGTTTACATTTGAAAAACAAACAATACAATCTTATCAATTCTAAACAAACCTTGGATTGCAACATTGAATGATCTGCCGGTGATGCCTCGGGTAAATCATCATCCCTCTCATGGATACGGGTTTCAAAAACACTGGCTGCATTTTCCGCCGTGCAGGGTGTTTGATCCACAATACTTGCCATGGTTATTTAGTTCAACTTAAATGATGCAAGATTTAAAGTTCATTTGAAACAGAGTATGAATAGGTCTCTGTAATGAGAGATGTTCTAACACTTACTGAATGTTACAATATGTTACCAAAATCAACTTTGGCCATTTTAACAAGTAAAAAACTACGTGGGCATTTCAATATGTTAAAAAAGTCACTATGAACAGAAATATCGAGGAAAATGACCCGTTTAAAAGCAGTTTTCTTATTTCTTTTTAAATTTTCATTTTTCCAAAAGTTTATCAAAAGTTGAGATGTTCTAACACTTACTGAATGTTACAATATGTTACCAAAATCAACTTTGACCATTTTAGCAAGTAAAAAACTACATGGACATTTTGAAAGGTTGAAAAAAACACTATGAACAGAAATGTCGAGGAAAATGACCCGTTTAAAAGCAATTTTCTTTTTAAATTTTCATTTTTCCATAAGTTTATCAAAAGTTTTTCAAAAATTTCCACAAATGTTTACATAGGGGAAGTTGGCATTGGCAATTGCTGATAAAACACCGTACACGTAGCAACGTGACCGACTGTGCTGCTCCTATCGGATGTTTGAAATACTGCTCTAGAGCGAGTCACGTTTGGAGGGGAAGGTGGCCGAGTTCCAAAAAATATTATACTGTGTGTCACCAATATCGATCCCATAAAACGGAAAAGGGGGATCGGTCTTTTGGAAAACCATTGTCTTTAGTTTTCCTTTTCTATCTTCAGCAAGGTCTAAAGTTCATTTAAAGAAAAATTCCGTGTCCCATGAAAAAAAAAACATGCATTTTGCACTTCTCACTTCCGATTATGTATTTTACCATTACAACAGAAAAAAAACTAACAAAATACATAGTAATATAGCTGCTTTGATGACAAAATTTTTCGCAGTGTCTGCAAAATTTGGACCGGGAGCACACACACATACACACAAAACTCACCTCGGTCCTCACGCGGCCCAGTGCACTGCTTCTGAGACCACCCTTTCAAAAGAATCTAGTTCACAAAATCACCGCTAGGTAGAAGCACTGACGCGACTTTTTTTGTAAACAAAACGTTTTTCGGAATCGGAAAAGAAAAAAATCTTTTTTCCTTGAAGTTTTTCCTGTGTGTAGTGTAGGTAAGGTAATTTTCCTGTCGATATCTACCTGCTTTTCCGATTACCAAGTACCTGTTTAGGTCAATAAACAGCTGTAGTTCCCAGTGTGAAAACTATTCTTGTTGAGCTCAAGGGAACAAAAAAAAACCGGCAGGAAAAAGTCTCCTCAGCTTGGCACTTGAAACCCCCGCAATGGCAGGGTTTACTCAGAGTGCTCTTATTTCTAAGCTAGAAGAGCTGAATGCCTCTCAGCAAAGCATACAGACGCTGTCCCTGTGGCTGATTCACCATCGGAAACATCACTCCACCATCGTGAAAACTTGGATTGATGAAGTCGAGAAAGGTAAGATCTCTACGACATTTGTCAATATGGGTGTGTGCTAGTTTTGATAAAAGCTGAGAAGAACCCAGGGCTGGATTATTTAAAGTCTGGTATTCATTTGCAAGATGAAAGATGAGCATAATAATAGGGCACTTGCTCTGAAGATCAATGAAAAATTGTGCTACAAAAGGAGCTGTCACAAATGAGCAGTGACCAGTGTTATTATAAGGTTAGGTTAAACACAAAAAGGAGCTTTCTTTGTCATTGTCATGGCTTCTGAATAATTACCCATGATTACTGAAATGTCCCCTGCAAGGGAGCTTTGCTTGGGAAAGTTAATATGACATTATTAATGGGATTGTAGTGACATCATGATGCAAGATTTATTGACATTGCTTATTTTGACTTAAGTATTGCAGGATCTAAAAGTCATTGAAGAAAAAATTCCCTAGTTTCTCATTTTTTCTGCTCTTTGCCTTTGAAACCTTACCCAAACAAACACACAAGGTCTTTTGATTTGCATTAATGGGATTGTAGTGACATCATGATGCAAGATTTATTGACATTGCTTATTTTGACTTGAGTATTGCGGGATCTAAAAGTCATTGAAGAAAAAATTCCTTAGTTTCTCATTTTTCTGCTCTTTGCCTTTGAAACCTTACCCAAACAAACACACAAGGTCTTTTGACTTGCTTGTCACATTGTATGTTAATTTTTGGCCACCCTGTGTATAATTCAAGTAAATTCTCTTATCAGAATTCCAATTGATACTGTGGCAAGACTGAGTCATGTGGCTTTGTGATATGGACTTTAGAAATCACTCAATACCTAAGGCTAAAGAAGTTCCATTCGTATGCTAGTTATTGAATGGCTTGAACAAAGTACCCTTTGATATGTAGTCATGTCAAACAAGAGATCAAATATCATTCTTTCCTTTGTTCTCCCCCCTCCCACCCTTATTGTACAATTTTACCCAGCATAATTTTGTATTACAAAAATGGTTGGTTTTTATTTTAAGAGGTTTGATAGAGAGACCTGTAACTGCCAAGGTCTTATCATCCTGAATGGCCAACTGATCCAAGAACAAACCTTATCTTTTTGGGATAAAATCTGCCCGGGGCAGGAATTGAACCTGTGACCTAGCAATTACAAGGCAGACACACTACCTTCCAAGCTAATTAGGCTGGCTAGGTTATGGGTTTGATTCCTGCCTGGGGTGACTTTATCCTAAACAGATGAGTTTTGTTCTTGGAACCAGATTCCTTCTCTTCTGCCCTCCTTCCCTCTTTGATATCAGAATGCCTCTCAGCAAAGCATACAGACGCTGTCCCTGTGGCTGATTCACCATCGGAAACATCACTCCACCATCGTGAAAACTTGGATTGACGAAGTCGAGAAAGGTAAGATCTCACTGACGTTTTGTCAATATGGGTGTGTACTAGTTTTGATAAAAGCTGAGAAGAACCCAGGGCTGGATTATTTTATAATCTGGTATTCATTTGCAAGATGAGTATAATAATAGGGTACTTGTTCAGAAGTTACATCGATGAAAAATTTTGCTACAAAAGGAGCTGGCACAAATGAGCAGTGACCAGTGTTATTATAAGGTTAGGTTAAACACAAAAAGGAGCTTTATTTGTCATTGTCATGGCTTCTGAATAATTACCCATGATTACTGAAATGTCCCCTGCAAAATGAGCAGTGACCAGTGTTATTATAAGGTTAGGTTAAACACAAAAAGGAGCTTTCTTTGTCATTGTCATGGCTTCTGAATAATTACCCTTGATTACAGAAATGTCCCCTGCAAGGGAGCTTTGCTTGGGAAAATTAATATGACATTATTAATGGGAGTGTAGTGACATCATGATGCAAGATTTATTGACATTGCTTATTTTGACTTAAGTATTATGGGATTTAAAAGTCATTGAAGAAAAAATTCCTTAGTTTCTCATTTTTTCTGCTCCTTGCCTTTGAAACCTTACCCAAACAAACACACAAGGTCTTTTGATTTGCTTGTCACATTGTATGTTAATTTTTGGCCACCCTGTGTATAATTCAAGTAAATTCTCTTATCAGAATTCCAATTGATACTGTGGCAAGACTGAGTCATGTAGCTTTGTGATATGGAATTTAAAAATCACTCAATACCTAAGGCTAAAGAAGTTCCATCAATATGCTAGTTATTGAATGGCTTGAACAAAGTACCCTTTGATATGTAGACATGCCAAGCAAGAGATCAATTATGAACCAATACCTAGCCTTCATATTTTCTGCCCTTGTTCCCTCTTTGATTTCAAGACACTAAGACCTCCGATGTTTCTGACAGTTCCCTCCAAAAAAAACTCTTGAAAAAAAAAAATAATAATAAAATAAAAAATACAGCCAGGTAGCCATTTATTTTATTTGTCTGTTTTTCAGCTGACGATCACAGAAAATTGACTCTCATGTATTTGGCCAACGATGTCATTCAGAACAGCAAAAAGAAAGGTCCCGAGTATGGCAAAGAGTTTGGGCATGTTCTCAAACAAGCTTTTGTCTCGGTGGGTGATGTACATTGTTCGGAGAAAACCCGTAGCAGTCTATCAAGGATATTGAATATTTGGGAAGAGCGGGGTGTTTACGACAAGCAACAGATTGCATCGTTTAGAACCGCTTTCAATGCTGCTCTTGAACCACAAACCAAACGGAGGAAACTTTCAGAATCTAACACCGAAGTCCTGTATGATGTTGATGGTAATGTACCTATTGGTTATTTTACATTTTTCCACATTGATGGGTCCTTAGTAGTTTAGTTGCCTAGGTATTGGTGCAGGGTATACCAATTCTTGAGGGCGAGAGAAAGAGAGAGAGGTGGGGGCAGAAGATAAAGAGAAAGAGGGAGGAGGAGAAGAAGAATAGAAAGAAAGGAGAAGAGGAGAAAGAGAGAGGTGAGGAGGGAGAAGGAGAAGAGAAAGAGAAAAAGAAAGAAAGGGAAGGAGAAATAAATATGATAAAAAACAAGCTTTCGTCTCGGTGGGTGATGTACATTGTTCGGAGAAAACCCGTAGCAGTCTATCAAGGATATTGAATATTTGGGAAGAGCGAGGTGTTTACGACAAGCAACAGATTGCATCGTTTAGAACCGCTTTCAATGCTGCTCTTGAACCACAAACCAAACGGAGGAAACTTTCAGAATCAAACACGGAAGTCCTGTATGATGTTGATGGTAATGTACCTATTGGTTATTTTACACTTTCCCACATTGATGGGCCCTTAGTAGTTTAGTTGCCTAGGTATTGGTGCAGGGTTTACCAACTCTTGAGTAGTCTTGAGGGAGAGAGAGGAGGGGGCAGAAGATAAAGAAAGAGGAAGGAGGAGAAGAATAGAAAGAAAGGAGAAGAGAAAGAGAAAGAGAGGGAAGGAGAAAGAGATATTAGGGGAAATAAATATGAAAAAAGAAAAAAAATAATAGAAAGTAAAAACATGATTTCTGCAACAAATAAATAATAATTCCTCCTGTTCTTCTTCCCATAGGTATCACAGAACGTCACATCAAACTATCCCCCAAGCCTGAACTACGCGAGTGTCCTGAAACTCAAGAACTGATTAAAGTTCTTCTAGAATTGGAGACCTCCGCATCTAGCGATGCAAACATACGAGAGAAAATCGCGAGTGTCCTGAAACTCAAGAACTGATTAAAGTTCTTCTAGAATTGGAGACCTCCGCATCTAGCGATGCAAACATACGAGAGAAAATTGCCAAACTACCCCCTGAGGTGTCGGAGATTCAACTACTGTCTAAAGTGCAAGGTAAGAACATCACTGGCCAGCCTGGTTAGCTTGGTTGGTAGCGCGTCTGCCTTGTTAGCGCTAGGTCGCGGGTTCGATTCCCGCCCGGGACGGATTTCATCCTGAACGGATAATGTTCGTTTTCGAAACGGCTGGCTTTCTCCTATCCTGTCTTCTTCGATTTCGAGACAATAAGACTTTTCTTGTTACAGTTCCCTCTATCAAACTACTTTTTTTTTCATTTTAAAGTACCATTTCCCAACGGATCACTGAAGTTGAACAACGTTGCGCGTGGTTAGTACCTGGATGGGTGACCATCTGGACAATCCCATACTGCTGGGTTCACGAAATCCCGCGTTGATTCAGGCAGGGTGAGACCCTTTTTATTTTGTTAGAGTTCTGCAGCAATTCTCACTTAATAATTCTTCCTTCTTCTTTATAGGGTAAGTGTACCATTTATTCGCCCACCTAAATAACGTACCATTTATTGGCCCACCTGTACCATACGCCACATAGGTCTGAACTGGACGAAGCTAAATCCAAAGTTTCAGCCATTGGTCCGTCAAAGTGTGTGTCTGTCTGTAAACAAAATATCTCGAGAACGGTAAGAGCTAGAGACTTGAAATTTGGTATGTAGCTGTCAAATGTGACAAGGATGCGACACGAAACTTTTGGTTAAGACCGGTGTAACGCTTGGCGGCATTTTACTGCTTTTTGGCGGTTTTCGGTGTAATTTAACAATATCTCGGGAACGGTATAAGCTAGAGACTTGAAATTTGGTATGTAGTTCACAAATGTGACAAGGATGCAACACAAAACGTTTGGTTGAGATGGTTGCTGCGCTCGGCGGTATTTTGACCGCTTTTGGACAGATTTCGACCGTTTTTTGGCGGTTTTCAGCTACAGCGACAAACCGGTTAGAGATATTGTAAAAGTTAGGGTAAAAGAACACTCAAATAAGCATCATTCAATAGGATAAGGAAAGTCGTGTGATGTTCACACCAGATTTTTTTCTGTTACAGTTCTGCAGCAATTCTCACTTAACAATTCTTCCTTCTCCTTTATAGGTATTCTAATTTTTGTCTAATGTTCTCAATTTTGTCTCCTTATGTTTCCAGATCGAGTGGCGGCTGAGAACCTCTCAATTCAAGTGAACGAGGCTGTGGATCTCCTCACGAACTACAATACGCGGCTCGTGACTGAAATGGAGGATAGGAAACGGGCCTCGGCTATGTTGAAAGATTACATAGCTGCCCAGCGAGAACTGCTGGAGCAAGCTGAACAGAGACTAGAGGTGAGCGAAACAGAGATATTTCTTTTTCTGAAGAAATTTGATGGAGAGTACTGAAGGCTCCTTTCACATTTAGACTGCAACTTGTAGTATACGGCAAATTGTCATTCACACAGCAGAAGTTTTAGGTTGAGGTTGAGGGCTACAGACTCTACAGAGTGTTATAAATCTAAATCGTACTATTATCGGCCCGAAATCGAAGAGCGATAGAATAGGATAAGTTTAGGTTAAATTCGGACCGATCGGGAATCGAACCCGCGACATAGCGCCTTAAAAAAACAGACGCTCTAGCTCAAGTTGACTAGGCTACTAGCTCAAGCTAAATAGGCTGGCATTTTTCATGATTGTTTTTTTGCATCACTTGCATCAAGTTTGCATATTTCTGTCTTCTGTTCGATTTCGGGACGTTACATCTATTTTGTATTTTTGTACCAAACATATAAGACCTTGGTTAGACTGCGGGATTAAAGGGACTTTTCAGTTTCATTCTGACAGTATAAACGGGGTATATTCTATTCTATTCTATTCTAATTTCCTCGATTCCTTCTCCCTCACAGGAATGTCAATCGAACCTGGAGCAGGTGTGCAAGGTTCGTGAAGAGCTCCAATCTCTGGCCCACCTACCTATGCCTGAAAAACCCCTGCCCGCAGCCGGCGACCTGTTCAAAATACGAAACCACCAGACCAACTCCTCCGGGGGGAAGCACCAGCACAACTCTCACTCGAAAAATAAAAAGTCCTCGCGAAGTTCGTCGTAATTACTGCCGTAAGAGCGTGAGTTAACTTTTTTCAACCCAGAAAGGTAGAGGTGCGCTGTGGAATCGAACCCGCAGCGCGCGTTAGGGTGTTCGCAGAACGAGGAATTAAAGATGAAGCACGAAGATGAAGCGATATTAAACGAGGAATTAAAGATGAAGCACAAGAGGTGCGCTGTGGAATCGAACCCGCAGCGCGCGTTAGGGTGTTCGCAGAACGAGGAATTAAAGATGAAGCGATAAGATGAAAAAAAAAAAAACAAACAAACGTACACACTCTCATGAGACCGCGCAGAACGAAGCATTCCGAAGATTCGAGATGAATTTCAGAAACAATAAAAAATGAACAAAATATTTTGTTTTTGAGTCAAATTCATCGAGAAGGCTTGATGCTCATTGATTGACTTAAGGTCACCTAAACTGAAGGTGCAGGGTCGGAGATGTTCTAACACTTACTGAATGTTACAATATGTTACCAAAATCAACTTTGACCATTTTAGCAAGTAAAAAACTACATGGACATTTCGAAAGGTTGAAATAATCACTATGAACAGAAATGTCGAGGAAAATGACCCGTTTAAAAGCAATTTTCTTTTTAAATTTTCATTTTTCCAAAAGTTTATCAAAAGTTTTTCAAAAATTTCCACAAATGTTTACATAGGGGAAGTTGGCAATTGCTGATAAAACACCGTACACGTAGCAACGTGACCGACTGTGCTGCTCCTAGCGGATGTTTGAAATACTGCTCTAGAGCGAGTCACGTTTGGAGGGGAAGGTGGCCGAGTTCCAAAAAATAATATAGTGTGTGTCACCAATATCGATCCCATAAAACGGAAAAGGGGGATCGGTCTTTTGAAAACCATTGTCTTTAGTTTTCCTTTTCTATCTTCAGCAAGGTCTAAAGTTCATTTAAAGAAAAATTCCGTGTCCCATGAAAAAAAAAACTTGCATTTTGCACTTCTCACTTCCGATGATGTATTTTACCATTACAACAGAAAAAAAAAAAACTAACAAAATACATAGTAATATAGCTGCTTTGATGACAAAATTTTTCGCAGTGTCTGGTGTCTGCAAAATTTGGACCGGGAGCACACACACAAAACTCACCTCGGTCCTCACGCGGCCCAGTGCACTGCTTCTGAGACCACCCGGCACCCTTTCAAAAGAATCTAGTTCACAAAATAGAGGTGCGCTGTGGAATCGAACCCGCAGCGCGCGTTAGGGTGTTCGCAGAACGAGGAATTAAAGATGAAGCGATAAGATGAAAAAAACAAACGTACACATTATTATGAGACCGCGCAAAACGAAGCATTCCGAAGATTCGAGATAAATTTCAGAAACAATGTTTCAGGAAAAATTTTCAAAAACAAAATATTTTGTTTTTGAGGCAAATTCATCGAGAAGGAAACAAACGTACACATTCTTATGAGACCGCGCAGAACGAAGCATTCCGAAGATTCGAGATGAATTTCAGAAACAATGTTTCAGGAAAAAAATAAACAAAATATTTTCTTTTTGAGGCAAATTCATCGAGAAGGCTTGATGCTCATTGGTTGACTTAAGGTCACCTAAACTGAAGGTGCAGGGTCAATGATCAGCTTGGAAATCTTTCTGGAAAATTCAACCTCGTTCTGCGTGCGTTTCTTTCTGGATTTTCGCCTGAATTGTTTCCGGATGTTCCGCCTGAATATGCTTCATCTTGAATTCCTCGTTCTGCGGGGACCCTTAGGGTAGCAACACACTACCGCCTGGTAAACAGGAGGGTGTGTGTTCAATCCCAGCCGAGGTATAGAATTTTATCCTCAATATGTTGTTGTTTACAAAGGTCGGGACATTGACCATTAGGCCATTTTCCTACGCACGTCCCAATATTTTTCTACAATGGAACTGCTGGCTTCCAAGGCTGGATAGGAATTTAGGTGTGCTTGGTTCATGGGAGAGTTAAGGGAACATAAAGGACAATTTGACGACAATAATAATAGTAGCCTACTGCTGGAGTAAAGAGACTTTTCAGATGCGGTATAAATATAAATAAGCATTATTATTACTATCATCATCATCATCACGTCACGTGAACTCATGGGGAGTCAGAGAGATGTAGTTCAAAGTTTTCCCATAATATTGTAAGAATCCGGTGAGCTCACGTGACGTGATAAGACGCAAAGGTCGGGACATTGACCATTAGGCCATTTTCCTACGCACGTCCCAATATTTTTCTACAATGGAACTGCTGGCTTCCAAGGCTGGACAGGAATTTAGGTGTGCTTGCTTGGTTCATGGGAGAGTTAAGGGAACATAAAGGACAATTTGACGACAGTAATAGTAGTAGCCTATTGCTGGAGTAAAGAGACTTTTCAGATGCGGTATAAATATAAACAAGCATTATTATCATCATCATCATCATCATCATCACGTCACGTGAACTCATGGGGAGTCAGAGAGATGTAGTTCAAAGTTTTCCCATAATATTGTAGGAATCTCGCGAGCTCACGTGGAATGAAAGAATATAGGTTGGTAAGGAATGCTGCAAAATGTATTCCCACTTTTCTCATTTTTCTGTTTTTCTTGTTATGTTTTTATCACATCACATTTACATTTTCTTACTTTCCTTATCCTATCCTATAATAAGGAAAGTAATGCAATTGAAGGGCAGGATGGAAAAAGGACAGAAGTCAAGAAATTATGTTTTTTTTTGGGGGGGGGGAATCGTTTTTCCTAAAGTAGATTTCGATCTTCTTTCATCCTGCCCCTCAATTTTATTCATTTGTATAGTATGACATTGTCTTTTCATTATAAGTAGATTCAGGCTGAGAATTACATATTATATTGTTACAGAACAAAAATTGAGTCAGTATAAATAATCTTGATTGTGTGCGAGCAGTATCATGCATAAGGTCAGCCTCTCACTATCATGAAAGTCGACTTCGATCTTCTTTCAACCTGCCCCTCAATTTTATTCATTTGTATAGTACGACATTGTCTTTTCATTATAAGTAGGTCCAGGCTGAGCAGTACATTACATATTATATTGTTACAGAACAAAAATTGAGTCAGTATAAATAATCTTGATTGTGTGCGGGCAGTATCATGCATAAGGTCAGCCTCTCACTATCATGTAGACCTGACAGGTACACCTGATCAGGTGTAGGTACTTGTCGTCAGGTCTACCTGATAGTGAGTGGCTAGCCTAAGGTGTATTTGCCTTTCGGAAACGGAACCAGTTCTCCCTTTTTACTTTCCTTATCCTATAGGAAGGAAAGTAATGTAATCGGGTCAAATTTTCGATGGTCAGTTTTTAGTGCCAAACACGTTTTGAGGTCCCTAGAGCCTAAATCCAAAGTTTCAGCCATTGGTCCATGTGTGTGTGTGTGTGTCTGTCTGTAAACAAAATATCTCGAGAACGGTAAGAGCCGTCAGCCTCTCACTATCATGTAGACCTGACAGGTACACCTGATCAGGTGCAGGTACTTGTCATCAGGTCTACCTGATAGTGAGTGGCTAGCCTAAGGTGTATTTGCCTTTCGGAAACGGAACCAGTTCTCCCTTTTTACTTTCCTTATCCTATAGGAAGGAAAGTAATGTAATCGGGTCAAATTTTCGATGGTCAGTTTTTAGTGCCAAACACGTTTTGAGGTCCCTAGAGCCTAAATCCAAAGTTTCAGCCATTGGTCCATGTGTGTGTGTGTGTGTCTGTCTGTAAACAAAATATCTCGAGAACGGTAAGAGCCAGAGACTTGAAATTTGGTATGTAGACGTCAAATGTGACAAGGATGCGACACGAAACTTTTGGTTAAGATCGGTGCAACGGTTGGCGGCATTTTACCGCTTTTTGGCGGTTTTCGGTGTAATTTAACAATATATCGGGAACGGTATGAGCTAGAGACTTGAAATTTGGTATGTAGTTCACAAATGTGACAAGGATGCAACACAAAACGTTTGGTTGAAATAGGTGCTGCGGTTGGCGGTATTTTTACTTTTGGACAGATTTCGACCGTTTTTTGGCGGTTTTCAGCTATAGCGACAAAACGGTTAGAGATATTGTAAAATTCTGGCTATAAGAACAAGAACACTCAAATAAGCATCATTCAATAGGATGAGGAAAGTCGTGTGATGTTCAAACCAGATTTTTGAGAACTGAAATGACGCCTGTACTAAACCATAGGAAATCCAAGATGGCGCGCCATCGGAATCGTTTCCGTTTCCCGAAAGAAAAATAGGTCTAAATTCGACCATAAAGATAGTGTGATTCATTGTTAAACCAAGTTGAGAAGCCACTTGGTTTAAGCTGAATGCAACTGATGTGTAAAAGATATTTATGAACTTAAATAAAATGCATGGAGATGATTCTATTTATTTTATATGAATTCAAAGCAATTGTTTTTATTTTATTTCATTTAATTTTAGGATAAAGTTCAGCTCGGGCGGGAATCGAACCCTCGACCTAGCGCTGACAAGGCAGACGCGCCACCCTCCAAGGCTATACATACTTTGTATTAAAGGGACAAACTTTTTTTTTTGTGAACATTTATTTTAAGAGGGGACTAACATCTTGGGTCTTTGGATAGAAACTTATTGTGTCCTACACTGTACAAGTGTACATAAACCTCTGATAAGGGAAGGGAATTCCAAAAATTGTCCAGCCAGTGTTGATTTTAGACATTATCTAACCTAACATACCTGTAACTTGTACTTTAGGCCCCTAGGGTCTGTTGATAAAAATATGAACGCTATTTCTGAAACAAATATTGCCTAATATTGGTGTACATACAATAGAACACTCTGAGGCTTAGGTGTAAGGGTAAACAGCCCCAACCGATGGGTTAAGCTTATAGATATACGAATCTGCTAATCTGGTCTTATTGGAGATTCGAGCAGCACAAATAGGCACTATCATTGTGGTTGGTCTCAAATGTTCACTGAAGCAACGTTATTGGTCATTCCACAGAGAAAAAAATTGTCTTCTTTTACAACAACCTCTCAAGAATATTTCTCTATCACTCACTTTCTATCTGCTAGGTCTACCTATGATATGAAACCCTGATATAATATAATCGAAACAAAGGTACAATAGATCAGTTGCGCTTACTTGGGTGATGTTTCAAAGTCATAGAGCAGGAAAAATGAGGACCAACGGAATTTTTCTTTTTCTTCTACGACTTCTGGATCCCGAGATAAATCGTTTAAAAAAATACCGGTAAATCGTGAACTTTGACGTCACGGCATACGCTCCCGTAGGCGATGACGTCATAATTCATGACTCCCGCATCGTTTGTTTGTGCGCAAGCGTTTTTGCGCATTTTGACGTGCAATCTGACGTCACAACTCTTTGTACTTTTTCATTAGAACGGCAATTAAAAATTGAATTTTCGAACTTTTACAGTTACTTTTTCGGAGTTTTGCCCTCAGATTTGGATTTTTCACAACTTTTTACGTAGGAATCGACCTTTTATTTATAATGTTTACCCATTTGCAACTGCTCCATTAATTCCATTATTATATGCTACCAAAATTGTATAGGTACATAGAATATCTACTCTATTTTAACTTTTTCTGTCAATTGGTTTTGTCAAGAAGTACCTTATACCTTTAGGTACATCAGTGAAGTGGGTGGAACTAGTTGTATTGTTTTTGTTTATTGTACGACTGACTAACATTACTGTAGTAAAATTAATAATTTTGTTCTTACTTGGATTTGAAATTCTGGACGTTCGAATAACGACCTTCCAAAAGTAATAGAATAGAAGTACCTAGGTAAAACACTTTGTGATTTTGGACCTTTTTTTTATGGTGTAGGTCTCGCACCTACCTATGTACGTAGGTATAACCTACTTTTAAAACTTAAGCTACCTATTTTCGTATTTCTTTATTTTTCGGTACTTTTGGAATTTCCGCTGTTTTTAGATAATTTGAGAACTTTTGACTATTTTTAGTACTTTTACAACTCCGGTCTATTTGGTTCAAGATGAGTATGTTTCAAAGTTGTGACTGTAGGAAGCGGGTGTGTCTGCACTGTTCCTTGTCCTTCGCCATCAACATCGTCATCAATGTAACAGTAAGTAACTTCTGTAGAACTTTACTTATTACAATTTACTATTTTATGTAGATATTTGTATTTTTTGAAATTCTAATGCTTTTTTTTATCTGGAGAAGTTATCAAGTACTTATACATACTCTTTTTATTATTATTTAGGGCCGAAACAGGCCGGTTCCATAAAGTGAATTTATACTCGATTTAAGTTTTAATCTCATTTTAAGCATCTGATTGGCTAAATTTTTAACAAGCTGGGCCCGTCCCTCCGGGAATTTTTTAGTCCGTAGTTTATTCGATCGTGGTTAAAGAAAATCAGTACCTATGTACCTTCTTAATTTGTTTTATATTAACTTTATTATTAATATTCATTTGATTTTACTTTCATGTAATGATTTAAAATCAAGACTAGAGCCCGTTCTCGCTTTATTCCTTTTAATGTTTCATAATAACTATTAATATAATGTTTAAGTCACCCATCCATTTATTGTCCTTGCTCGGCGTAGCTTAACATAGATGACGCTAAAACCGGTCTTAAATGATCGACTAAAGTGTTATCTAAAACTTTCTCGCTTTGAGTTCATAGGTCGTCGCGACAAATTTCAAGATCAGAGCTCATTTGTGTGAGAAAATGTGGAAAAAATCCCTCAAAAACCATTTTTTTTTTTTATTTTTTTTTTATTTTTTTGCTTTTTGGTTTTCTGGACAAAATTTGCACCACCACTTCCACTTCCGTGTTCCTGGTAAAAAGACCTTTAATTTAATACATAGGTTGACCAGGTTTGGATAAGTCCTTCTATGGGAACAGACACACACACACAGACAGACAGACGACACCAAAGCAAATACAATAGTCCGTCCCTATACCTTTTATTATTACTATTGTAATTTAAAGGAAGGAAGAACTAAAAATCAGCCAATTTAGCTAAGAAATTTAACGTCAATGTATAACTTGCTAAGTTCTTTAGTGACCTGGGTTTTACGATTGTCCAGATCGTCCTCCATTCGGATACCAACCACGCGCACCGTTGCGCCAGTGATCCGTTGGGAACCGGCGCAACGTTCTATCGCCACTGCGCTCTGACCACACCAGAAAGTAACTGTCTATTTCTGGGTACACCAGAAAATATTTGCTATCGAAAGTGGGTAGCGAACCCGCGACCTTTCGTCTTTCAAGCAAGCGCGCATTACCACTAAATCAGTCGTCTTCGTAAACCGATTGCAACTTTTCGAGTCTGATAGTTTTTCTGCAATCTCCGAACCATCTGACCACTAAACCAACTGCGTCAGTAGGCCCATTACAGTCCATACCCTACGTCTCTGAGTTATGCCCTTCAGTGTGATGATTCCGATCAGCCACCGGCGGACACTCGTGCACGATACACGTAGGTAAATCTAGAAAATAAAACAGACAAACAATACTATTAGAACTCAAGAGCCTGTAACCTGTATAGTTTGCGTTAAGAAAGAAACAGCTTATTTTTAAGCTAATTTAGAGCATCCGTAGCCAGCCTAGTTAGCTTAGTTGGTAGTGCGTCTGCCTTCTAAGCGTTTAGGCCGCGGCATGGTGGGAATCCGTGCAGGCCGGGAAGGGCCCGGCTCCGACAGCGGCTTTTTGATCCCGCCCGGGGCGGATTTTATCCTGATGGGATAATGTTCGTTCTCCGGAACGGCTGGCTTTCGTCCTATCACGTCTCCTTCTCTCTTCGATTTCGGGACGATAAGACCATTAGCAGTTTACAGTGCGCCTCTGTCAGACGCGCTACCTTCCGAAGGCGTAACCTTGCTGCCAGGATAGGAGGAAAGCCAGCCGTTCCGAGAGAAGACAAACCTAAGCACGGTTTAGGGATAAAACATCTTGGAAGAGGATGCCCTGCAGTAAGCTTTTGTGAAGGTCCATATATTGAATGCAGGAAAAGTAAATCCTTAAACATACCAACTCTGTGAAGAGGTGTGAAGTGTAGAGGTAATAGTTATTATTTCTCTATCTACATTCGTTTTTCTTTTTTTTTTTTTTTTTTTTTAAAAAGATTTTTTTTAAAGAGGTTTGACAGAGGGAACTGTAACTGCTAGGGTCTTATCGTCCCGAAATCGAAGAGAGAAGGAAGACAGGATAGGAGAAAGCCAGCCGTTCCGACTGTTCCGAGAACGAACATTATCCCATCAGGATAAAATCCGCCCCGAGCGGGAATCGAACCCGCGGCCTAGCGCTTACAAGGCAGACGCACTACCAACTAAGCTAACTAGGCTGGCACATTCATGTTTAGAATGAAGTTCCCCGCAAGCGGGAATTGAATCTGACCTGCTACCTAGCAAATCACTTCTTTCTTTCAATCCTATCCCAGTAGGATAAGCAAGGTGTATTCTATTCTATTCTTCTTCTTCTTTTTTTAAGAGGTTTGACAGAGGGAACTGTAACTGCTATGGTCTTATCGTCCCGAAATCGAAGAGAGAAGGAAGACAGGATAGGAAAAAGCCAGCCGTTCCGAGAACGAACATTATCCCATCAGCTTAGTTGGTAGGATAAAATCCGCCCGGGCGGATTTTATCCTACCAACTAAGCTAACTAGGCTGGCAAAAAAGATCTTTTATTTTCACTGCCCTGACGCAAAGACCAGTCCCTATAATATTTGGTTCATCTACTACACCTCAAAGTTTCCATTATTTTCCCTCAAGTCAAACCATTTTTTTTTTATCAAACAATGTAAAACAAATTCAAACAATACCAACTTGGTAAAACTCTCACCCTGCCTCCTCCCCTGATAACGAACGTGTGAAGTGCTGAAGTTCAGTAGAATCATTTCAGCTAAGGTTACACTTCTTGCTGATAGTCAAACTCAGTCCAGCTTTAGTCCAGATTGATTGACCCGAAGAAGAGAGTTGTGATTCTGAGTTGTGGTAATTTTGAGTTGTGACTAGTTCGGAAGAAAATTAGGACTTTATCTGTGTGTTGTGCCGTCGTTAATGGTCGATTATGCCGCTGCAAAAGGTGAGTGAGAGTGCCTTTTCTGGGATTTTTACTTTTTTATAGTTCTTTAGTGTGCTGTGTCGTTTTGGCAAGCCAAACTTTGGGCAGTTCGTCACGTCAATACATTTTTATTGACTAGGTATTTCTCTTCAAAGTAATTAGAAAGTATTGCAATCGGTCCAAATTTTCAAAATCGGGAAATGGGTGGAAAAATTCATTTTAGGGTCCCCTGATTCCGAAAAAGTGGTTTTTATCCAAATGGTCTGTCTGTACGTTTGTGCTTTTAAACTTTCTTTTTTTTCTCTTTTCCATGTTAGGTACATTTTCTTATTTGGTGTTGGACGTTGGTGTGTAAAGCCGAATTTAATAATTATAGGGGAAAAACGGTAATTTTTCGTAATACATAGTCAAAAGTGACAGTGCTTCATTTTGAGTAGGTATTTTGTTATTAAGATATTTTGAGAAAAAACAAGCTGGGTCCGTCCCTCCGGGAATTTTTTAGCCCGTAGTTTATTCGATCATGGTTAAAGAATACCTTTGTACCTACCTAATTTGTTTAATATCCAGTTTATGATCATTATTGATTTGATTTTTTGATTTTACTTTCATGTAATGATTTAAAATCAAGACTAGAGCCCGTTCTCCCTTTATTCCCAATATAATGTTTAAGTCACCCATCCATTTATTGGCCTTTCTCGGCGTAGCTTAACATAGGTGACGCTAAAACCGGTCTTAAATGATCGACTGAAGTGTTACCTAAAACTTTCTCGCTTTGAGTTCATAGGTCGTCGCGAAAAATTTCAAGATTAGAGCTCATTTGTGTGAGAAAATGTGAAAAAAAAAAATCCC
>NW_007377520.1:549112-590365 GCF_000475195.1 Diaphorina citri | reverse complement strand
TGCTGGAGTAAAGAGACTTTTCAGATGCGGTATAAATATAAACAAGCATTATTATCATCATCATCATCATCATCATCACGTCACGTGAACTCATGGGGAGTCAGAGAGATGTAGTTCAAAGTTTTCCCATAATATTGTAGGAATCTCGCGAGCTCACGTGGAATGAAAGAATATAGGTTGGTAAGGAATGCTGCAAAATGTATTCCCACTTTTCTCATTTTTCTGTTTTTCTTGTTATGTTTTTATCACATCACATTTACATTTTCTTACTTTCCTTATCCTATCCTATAATAAGGAAAGTAATGCAATTGAAGGGCAGGATGGAAAAAGGACAGAAGTCAAGAAATTATGTTTTTTTTTGGGGGGGGGGAATCGTTTTTCCTAAAGTAGATTTCGATCTTCTTTCATCCTGCCCCTCAATTTTATTCATTTGTATAGTATGACATTGTCTTTTCATTATAAGTAGATTCAGGCTGAGAATTACATATTATATTGTTACAGAACAAAAATTGAGTCAGTATAAATAATCTTGATTGTGTGCGAGCAGTATCATGCATAAGGTCAGCCTCTCACTATCATGTAGACCTGACAGGTACACCTGATCAGGTGCAGGTACTTGTCATCAGGTCTACCTGATAGTGAGTGGCTGGCCTAAAGTGTATTTTCCTTTCTGGAAACTTTAGGAAACGGAACCGGTTTCCTTTGAGAAACTGAAATGACGCCTGTACTAAACCATAGGAAATCCAAGATGGTGCGCCATCGGAATCGATTCAGTTTCCGAAAGTTTCCCCTAAAGGAAAATACGCCTAAATTCGATCACAAAGATAGGTTTAAGCTAAAGATAACTGATATGTGAAAGATATTTATGAACTTAAATAAAATTAATGGAGATGATTCTATTTATTTTATATGAATTCAAAGCCATTATATTTATTTTATTCATTTAATTTCGTAGAAAATACCAAAAATAAGTCAGGCCCTAGGCTGTACATACTTGAAGGGGAAAAAAAGAGGTTTGATAGAGGGAAATACAACTGCCAAGGTCTTATCGCCCCGAAAGCGAAGAGTTAAGGAAGGCAGGATGAAAGTCAGCCGTTCCGAGAGCGAACCTTGTCTGTTTAGGATAAAATTCTCCCCGCACTGGAATCAAACCTGCGATCTAGCGCTGACAAGGTAGATGCGCTACCCTTCAAGGCTGAACATTTATTTTAAGAGGGGACTAACATAGTCTTTGGACAGAAACTTATTGTGTCCTACACTGTACAAGTGTACATAAACCTCTGATAAAGGAAGGGAAGTCCACAAATTGTCCAGCCAGTGTTGATTTTAGACATTATCTAACCTAACATGAACATTCTAACATACCTGTAGATAACCTGTACTTTAGGACCCACGGGTCAGTTGATAAAAATATGAACGCTATTTTTGAAATAAATATTACCTAATCTCGGGTCTTTGGACAGAAACTTATTGTGTCCTACACTGTACAAGTGTACATAAACCTCTGATAAGGGAAGGGAATACCACAAATTGTCCAGCCAGTGTTGATTTTAGACATTATCTAACCTAACATGAACATACTAACATACCTGTAGATAACTTGTACTTTAGGACCCACGGGTCAGTTGATAAAAATATGAACGCTATTTTTGAAATAAATATTACCTAATATTGGTACACAACAAGCCCACTCCGAGGCTTAGGTGTAGGGGCAAACAGCCCCAAAAGATGGATTGAGCTTATACGATTCTGGTCCTATTTGAGGAATACATACTTACAATTAACAAATAGTAAGCACTATTACTACTATTATTGAAGTTCCCAACGGTTCACTGAAGTTATTGGTCATTCCGCAGAGAGAGAAAAAAAATGTCTTTTTGTACAACCACCTCTCAAGAATATTTCCCTATCAATTTCTACCTGCTACTTCAACCTATGATAATATCATAGGTTGAAGTAGCAGGTAGATATGAAACCCTGATGTATTACGATCGAAACAAAGGTAAATATTAATTATATCTACCAAAATTGTGTAGAAAATCTACTCTATTCTATTCTAACTTTATCTGTGAATTGATTTTGTTAGAAGGTGCCTACCTGGTATACCTTTAAATCAGTGAATCGAGAAGGTGGGGCCAGTTGTACCTACTATTTTGTTTACTATTAAAGTTGTTGGTTTTACTTTCCTTTAAAACACAACTTTTGTGGATATCACAACATTACTAAGTGCTTCCTTTGCAATCAAATCTACATTTCAATAATAAATATTTTTACACTGGTAAACACAAGTCAGGTTGGCCGAGCGGTCTAAGGCGCCAGATTTTTTTTTTTTTTTTCTGACACACGCCACTGGTAAAAAATTAATACCTTTGCGTTGTGTTGCAGACCTTTGAATTGAAAATTATCATACAAATGAATAGGAAAAAGAAACATATACAAAGAATTACAATGATAAGTTTTATTACAAAGATAATTTCTTGAGAGTTAAATACAAATGCTTAAGCTTTGTAAATTTTGTAACTGAAACGGTATGCATGGTAATGGTAAGCCTAGTTGTTAATAACATAAGAAGGATATTATAGTGAAGAGATTGGAAATAAAGGGTGGTTGCAAAAAAGGGAATTGATCGAGTAATTCAAAGATATACTGGATGTTTCAATCAAAAAGTGTCGTTCTGCTTCTGAGTGTGTTATATTGAGTGGCCACACTATATGGCCGATTGGGCCATATTAAGTAGGTAAGATCAAAGGATTGATCGATCCTACTAGAACGGTTTGGAAATTGTGGAAAGAAAAGAGGAGTGACACTTTTACTATTATTTGTAAGTACTATTTTAAATGTTGAATGTTGTATTCTTTGGAATTCTAACATTTTTAAAATCTTGGGAAATAATTATTACTTACTTTTTTATTACTTTCCTTATCCTATGGGAAGGAAAGTAATGTAATCGGGTCAAATTTTCGATGGTCAGTTTTTAGTGCCAAAACACGTTTTGAGGTCCTTGGAGCCTAAATCCAAAGTTTCAGCCATTGGTCCGTGTGTGTCTGTTTGTCTATCTGTAAACAAAATATCTCCAGAACGGTAAGAGCTAGAGACTTGAAATTTGGTATGTATCTTTAAAATGTGACAAGGATGCGACACGAAACTTTTGTTTAAGACCGGTGCAACGCTTGGCGGCATTTTACCGCTTTTTGGCGGTTTTCGGTGTAATTTAACAATATCTCGGGAACGGTATAAGCTAAAGACTTGAAATTTGGTATGTAGTTCACAAATGTGACAAGGATGCAACACAAAACGTTCGTTTAAAATAGGTGCTGCGGTTGGCGGTATTTTGACCGCTTTTTGGTGGTTTTCAGCTATACTGACTAAACGGTTAGTGATATTGTAAATGTTACAACAGAACACCCAAATAAGCACCATTCAATAGGATAAGGAAAGTCGTGTGATGTTCACACCAGATTTTTTTCTGTGAGTCCATGGTCTATGGTCACCGTTGCGGCCGCGCACCTACCCTCCATTCGGCGACAAGCTACCCGCCTCCTTAAAGTTAACCTCACCCGGCCTGAGTGAGCCGGGAAATGCCAGCATCACGCGATTGCCAAGATGGTCCCCCATTCGGATACTAATCACGCGCACCGTTGCGCCAGTGATCCGTTGGGAACCGGCGCAACGTTCTATCGCCACTGCGCTCTGTCTACACCAGAAAGTAACTGTCTATTTCTGGGTACACCAGAAAATATTTGCTATCGAAAGTGGGTAGCGAACCCGCGACCTTTCGTGTTTCGAGCAAGCGCGCATTACCACTAAATCAATCGTCTTCGTAAACCGATTGCAACTAAAATCAGTCGTCTTCGTAAACCGATTGCAACTCTTCGAGTCTGATAGTTTTTCTGCAATCTTCGAACCATCTGACCACTAAACCAACTGCGTCAGTAGGCCCATCACAGTCCATACCCTACGTCTCTGAGCTATGCCCTTCAGTGTGATGATTCCGATCAGCCACTGGCGGACACTCGTGCACGATACACGTAGGTAAATCTAGAAAATAAAACAGACAAACAATACTATTAGAACTCAAGAGCCTGTAACCTGAGGTATTTCACCGTTTTTGAATTGTGTTCACTATACCGTGTGTCTTCTTTACTGTGGTATTTTGTCTTGGCCTCTTGGACTTTTTTGTGGTATTTGTCTTGGGCTTTTTTTTCCTCTTCCAAAAATGTCCCACATTTTTTTTTTTTTAATGGTTGTTTCGCCGCCTCTCTTTTTTGGTTGGAATGTTTGGTTGAGCTTCTAAAAATGTAAGCAGCTGCCTTTTTAGGCTCGTTGATTTGTTTCCTAGAACGCCCATCCTTTGCTATCTAAGTACATATATGTACGAGTATTCTATGTAATTATTATTTTACCGTTTGTATGGAGTGCCCTGATGCCGATGGAAATGGTTAGAATTCGTATTAGATACAGAATTTTTCGTATTACCTGCCTCGGTGGTGTAGTGGTCAAAACGCTCGCCTGGTAAACAGGAGGGCGTGGGTTCAATCCCAGCCGAGGTATGGAATTTTAGATGTTCCGCCTGAATATGCTTCATCTTGAATTCCTCGTACTGTGGGCACCCTTAGGGTAGAAACACACTACCGCCTGGTAAACAGGAGGGTGTGTGTTCAATCCCAGCCGAGGTATAGAATTTTATCCTCAATATGTTGTTGTTTACAATTTGACCACAATAATAGTAGTAGCCTACTGCTGGAGTAAAGGGACTTTTCAGTCCTATGCGAGCAGTATGAAGAAGCAGCTTATTTTTAAGCTAATTTAGAGCATCCGTATATAATTAAGCAAGGTATATAATTTGAGAATTTGACCACAATAATAGTAGTAGCCTACTGCTGGAGTAAAGGGACTTTTCAGTCCTATGTGAGCTATAAATTGAGAATTTGACCACAATAATAGTAGTAGCCTACTGCTGGAGTAAAGGGACTTTTCAGTCCTATGCGAGCACATAAACAGCACTATTAAATAAAGATGATTTCTAATTAATAAAAAAGTTGGAAGTACTAAATAAGCTTGCATACTTGAATTTCCTTCACTATTATTATTATTACATTGTGGAATAGGTTTGTCATTTGACCGATTCAGGCGAAATCGCGCTATTTGAAGCTTTGGGGGTCTACATAAGGACCTTTTTTTTCCAAATTCTACAACTCACTGGACCTCAAGATAACTGTTGACCATCAGTCTAACCACCTAGTCCAATTCATGGATATCTATTTTCATCTAGGCACTGAATAGGTCCACAAGCTCATCATATTAAAAATTGTAAAACACACTGAAATGCATCATAGATCACATCATCACAGATAAGAAACTGGACATTAATCGAATACAAAACTGAAACTGATACCTCCATCTTCTCTTTTTTTATGTTTGTGGTGCATATTTTTGACTACAATCTTGACGTGAATAGTCGAAATAGAAAATGTCACACCACAGTGAAAACAAGTCAACAGTTTACAACTTTACAGTGTTCCGTTTGACATCAATACCCATTTTTCACTAGACAATGAGAGAATTGTTAGATCGTTTCATCTCTCAAGGTTCAAAAGGAATTTGTATGGAGACACACTGGAAACACACATTTGCTACAATTTGTTTTGTGTTCTGAAAAGTTCTAACAATTTAGAGTTGTCTTTCCGTGACTTTGATATCAATACCCATTTCTCACCAGACCCATCAAACCCATCAAATATACGAGACCTTGTTTAGACTGCTGGGGTAAAGGGACTTTTCAGTCCTATTCGGGCAGGATAAACAAGGTATATTTTCATTTTTCTCCTTTACTGTACGTCAGACTCCGAAATTTCGGTCGAATTTGGTTTGGTTGGTATCAAATGCTCGGAATTGACATTTTCCTTTGCGCCGCTTTCCTTTGAGCGATTTCGCGGATTTAGTCTATAAAGGAGGATTAACCTAAGCAGACAGACAGACAGACAGAAGGGGTGAAAGCGCCATAAAACTGATGAACAGAAACCAAGATTCAAGACTTTGCTCATCCAGTTTAAATTCAAACTGTTAAGCGTTGATGGTGAAACCACAATCATCAACAGACAAAACGAGTACAAACATATGCCTCAGGCTAGTTCATCTCATATTTCACAATAGAGATAAAGCACAATTAGAAAATCAGTTACCTACTTATCAAACATACAAAAACTCCAGGTTGTTAAATATTTAAATTGAAGAAGTGAAAGAATTGTTGGATCGCTTCATTTGCATACTACGCTCAAATGCAAAAAATTGGAGGCAGATTGACTTTGGAACTCTTTCAATATCAACCATGTTGCCATGAACAAAAGAGCCCACTAGAAAACCAAGGACATTAGCTTAAAGACAAAAAGATGAGCTTTTGCTAGGTAACAGAGGTGTTATAGTCCTACACAAGCTGAATTCCGCAGACAGGAATTTCGTTAGAAAAGTCCCCCATTACATCAATGTAATGTAGTAGACCACAAAAATACTTAGATTTATTTTCACCACGTACAGAAAAGTCTGTCAGAGTAAAGGAATGGAAATTCAAACTGCCCCGAAATTTTCGCTTGTGAGTGTAAGTGTGTGTGGCCCTATTTCGAGCAAATTATCAATCACACCATTCTTTGCAAACACCATTAATATCAGGAATCGAACCCGCGGCCTAGCGCTTACAAGGCAGACGCACTACCAACTAAGCCAACTAGGCTGACCTCTCAAATTCTTTGTGGTAAAACAGAGAGCTTTTTTCACAACTTTTGTGGATATCACAACATTACTAAGTGCTTCCTTTGCAATCAAATCTACATTTCAATAATAAATATTTTTACACTGGTAAACACAAGTCAGGTTGGCCGAGCGGTCTAAGGCGCCAGATTTTTTTTTTTTTTTTCTGACACCACCATTAATCTTTTGACACCATGTGAGAAGTTCAGAAGTTTCTGGCTTCAATAGCTTATTCCTTCAATAGACAGTAGACTTCATACCTCCATGAAAGGAATTCTTCAATCGCCTATTGGTTTTATTTGCAATTGGAATTATTTCAATAGAGTCATGGAAGTTGGAAAGGAACTTATCACTTATTTGTTCAATAGGAATTAACAAATCGCCTTTTGGTTTGCAATTGGAATTATTTCAATAGAGTCATGGAAGTTGGAAAGGAACTTATCACTTATTTGTTCAATAGGAATTAATAGTGAGACACACACACATGTTACAGTTTGTTTTATATTTGCCATTCTGCCCTAACAGTGAGACACACACACACATGTTACAGTTTGTTTTATATTTGCCATTCTGCCCTCCAAAGCTCTAAGTTTGAGTTGAGACACTTGTCTTTGTGAGTATGCGCGTAGGCAACACTTGATCATTATTTGCATATGCTGATATACTTTTACCTTTGTAGGTAAACTTTGCCTATGCTATGTATAGGAATGCCTGTACTATGTCTTTATCCATGCTTTTACATACCTATATTGTGGACAGTGTTTTTTTTTTCATACTTTTGATTATACCTCTTTATTCATGCTTTTACATACCTATATTGTGGACAGTGTTTTTATTCATACTTTTGATTTTGATTATACCTAGGTGGTATGTAAAGTACGTTCATACGTTGGTCTTTAACCCTTAACTGGTCAGGGGGGTCTCTGACAGACCCCACAAAAATTTACTTTTGTATTTTTGTTGTAGGAACTGATTTTAGGGGTTCATTGCTCCATTTTCTATGGGTTCCACTTGATCTTGATCGACTTTGGTTGACTTAGTGTAGACGCATTTGAATTTCTACGCGATCCAGTGTAAATTCTGCTAGACCATTTTTGTACTCTATTCACATTTACCGTTTGTATGGAGTGCCCTGATGCCGATGGGAATGGTTAGATTTCGTATTAGATAGAGAACTTTTCGCCTGGTAATCAGGAGGGCGTGGGTTCGATCCCAGCCGAGGTATGGAATTTTATCCTCATTTATTTGAGAATTTGACCACATAATAATGGAGCTCTAAGGGTTAGGTGGTAGAGAACGCCTAAGGCGTTAACCTCGCCTAGTGGTTACCTTCCACTCAAGAGTCTATTATTATTAGATTGTGGAATAGGTTTGTCATTTGACCGATTCAGGCGAAATCGTGCTATTTGAAGCTTTGGGGGTCTCCGTAAGGACCTTTGTTTTTTCCAAATTCTACAGCTGACTGGACCTCAAGATAACTGTTGACCAGTCTAACTACCTAGTCCAATTCATGGATATCTATATATATTTTCGTCTGGGCACTGAATAGGTCCACAAGCTCTTCACATTAAAAATTGTAAAACACACTGAAATGCATCATAGATCACATCATTCACATCATCACAGATAAGAAACTGAACATTAATCGAATACAAAATTGAAACTGATACCTCCATCTTCTCTTTTTTTATGTGTGTGGTGCATATTTTTGACTACAATCTTGACGTGAATAGTCGAAATAGAAAATGTCACACCACAGTGAAAACAAGATTAAAAAAATATGATTGTGGAATAGGTTTGTCATTTGACCGATTCAGGCGAAATCGTGCTATTTGAAGCTTTGGGGGTCTCCGTAAGGACCTTTGTTTTTTCCAAATTCTACAGCTGACTGGACCTCAAGATAACTGTTGACCAGTCTAACTACCTAGTCCAATTCATGGATATCTATATATATTTTCGTCTGGGCACTGAATAGGTCCACAAGCTCTTCACATTAAAAATTGTCTTTTGGCGGGTTTCGACCTTTTTTGGCGGTTTTCAGCTATACCGACTAAACGGTATTGTAAAATTCTGGCTATAAGAACAAGAACACCCAAAATAAACATCATTCAATAGGATGAGGAAAGTCGTGTGATGTTCACAGCAGATTTTTGAGAACTGAAATGGCGCCTGTACTAAACCATAGGAAATCCAAGATGGCGCGCCATGGGAATCGGTTCCGTTTCTGAAAATTTCCCTAAAGAAAAATAGGTCTAAATTCGACCATAAAGATAGTGTGATTCATTGTTAAACCAAGTTGAGAAGCCACTTGGTTTAAGCTGAATGCAACTGATGTGTAAAAGATATTTATGAACTTAAATAAAATGCATGGAGATGATTCTATTTATTTTATATGAATTCAAAGCAATTGTTTTTATTTTATTTCATTTAATTTTAGGATAAAGTTCAGCTCGGGCGGGAATCGAACCCTCGACCTAGCGCTGACAAGGCAGACGCGCCACCCTCCAAGGCTATACATACTTTGTATTAAAGGGACAAACTTTTTTTGTGAACATTTATTTTAAGAGGGGACTAACATAGTCTTTGGATAGAAACTTATTGTGTCCTACACTGTACAAGTGTACATAAACCTCTGATAAGGGAAGGGAATACCAAAAATTGTCCAGCCAGTGTTGATTTTAGACATTATCTAACCTAACATACCTGTAACCTGAACTTTAGGACCCTAGGGTCTGTTGATAAAAATATGAACGCTATTTCTGAAACAAATATTGCCTAATATTGGTGTACCTACAATAGAACACTCTGAGGCTTAGATGTGGGGGCAAACAGCCCAAAAAATGGATTGAGCTTATACGAATCTGATCCTATTTGAGATTCGAGCAGCACAAATAGGCACTATCATTGTGGTTGTTCTCAAAGGTTCACTGAAGCAACGTTATTGGTCATTCCACAGAGAACAAAATTGTCTTTTTTTACAACAACCTCTCAAGAATATTTCTTTATCACTCACTTTCTATCTGCTAGGTCTACCTATGATATGAAACCCTGATGTAATATAATCGAAACAAAGGTACAATAGAACAGTTGCGCTTACTTGGGTGATGTTTCAAAGTCATAGAGCAGGAAAAATGAGGACCAACGGAATTTTTCTTTTCTTACGACTTTTCCCAAGATAAATCGTTTTAAAAAATACCGGTAAATCGTGAAGTTTGACGTCACGGCATACGCTCCCGTAAGGGATGACGTCACATGTCCCGAGCAAAGCTCCTTCGCAGGCAACACATTAATGTGTTTGTGCGCATACGTTTCTGCGCATTTCTTTCTGCTCTCCTCCGCAAGCGTGCTTGCATACTGGCGCTACCTAGCGGGCGAAAAAAACAACTGCGTAAAGTCTGACGTCACACATCTTTGAACTCTTTCATTAGAACGGAAAATGAAAATTGAATTTTCGACCTTTTACATTTATTTTTTCGGAGTTTTGCCCTCAGATTGGGATTTTTCCCAACTTTTTACACAGGAATCGACCATTTATTTATAATTTTTACCCATTTGCAACTGCTCCATTATTATATGCTACCAAAATTGTATACATAGAACATCTTTCTATTTTAACTTTTTCTGTCAATTGGTTTTGTCAAGAAGTACCTAACTTATACCTTTAGGTACATCAGTGAAGTGGGCGGAACTAGTTGTATTGTTTTTGTTTATTGTACGACTGACTAACATTACTGTAGTAAAATTAATAATTTTGTTCTTACTTGGATTTGAATTCGAGATTGATGATTACTCTAGCCCTAGCCTGTTGTAATGAAAAAAAGTAAAAAGAAGAAAAAAATCCTACGTAGGTAGGTAAATTTTATTTTTCAAACAGGTGCCTACCTACCTACATATCATATCACTATTATCTTACCTACTTGATCGGAATGACACCTGTCAAATGTTGAAAAAGTGCTTCCTCTTCCACCTAACCTCTTCTTTAGTTCTCCAGTATAATAGGTATACTTACAGGTTATTAAGGTGGTCTCTTCTTGAACCCTTGTGTGCCGCGCCCATTTTAGTTTAGGACTATTGTACTGATATAATAGGTATACTTACAGGTTATTAAGGTGGTCTCTTCTTGAACCCTTGTGTGCCGCGCCCATTTTAGTTTAGGACTATTGTACTGTATAGGGTACACCTAAGTCTCGGAGTGAGCTTTTTGTGTATAGCACAAAATAGGTACACTGGTACTAGAAAGGTACACAAAGTAGGTACAAAGGTACTAGATATAGGTACTAGACACAAAGGTACTAGATATAGATGTCTCATATATAG
This sequence comes from Diaphorina citri, assembly GCF_000475195.1. Taxonomy (NCBI): domain Eukaryota; kingdom Metazoa; phylum Arthropoda; class Insecta; order Hemiptera; family Psyllidae; genus Diaphorina; species Diaphorina citri. The sequence goes on along the minus strand of NW_007377520.1, from coordinate 579,304 downwards.
TTCCTATGTCACATTATAAATATCTTACTAATAAATAGCCCCTGGGCAAAAATTTCTGAGTAAAAAAAGATATAGGTACTCAAAGTAGGTACAAAGGTACTAGATAGGTACTCAAAGTAGGTACAAAGGTACTAGATAGGTACTCAAAGTAGGTACAAAGGTACTAGCTAGGTACACAAAGTAGGTACAAAGGTACTAGAAAGGTACACGAAATAGGTACAAAGGTACTAGATAGGTACTCAAAGTAGGTACAAAGGTACTAGCTAGGTACACAAAGTAGGTACAAAGGTACTAGATAGGTACTCAAAGTAGGTACAAAGGTACTAGCTAGGCACACAAAGTAGGTACATAGGTACTAGATAGGTACACAAAGTAGGTACAAAGGTACTAGAAAGGTACACGAAATAGGTAGAGATTCGTAGAAGCTTGACCCATCCTTTAGGGCTGTTTGCCCCCTACCCCTACACCTAAGCCTCGGAGTGGGGTTTTTGTGTATGGCACAAAATAGGTACACTGGTACTAGATAGGTACACAAAGTAGGTACATAGGTACTAGATAGGTACTCAAAGAAAGTACTCCATAAGTACTCAAAGTAGGCTATATAGGTACTTTGGTAAACAAATCTTCGACTTGGGCCTAAAAGCTGTTGAAATAGGTAAATTGTTTTTGTTTGTTCTTAGGCCTTTCGACAGGCACAATACACTTCGGCCTGCAAAGAAGGAGAAGAGGAAGAAGAAGAAGAAGAAGAAGGAGAAGAAGAAGAAGAGGAAGAAGAAGGAGAAGAGGAAGAAGGAGAAGAGGAAGAAGAAGAAGAAATGGGGGTAGTTTTGAAAATAAAGGACCTATTTTGATAATTTTGACATTAACAGCCTACTGATGGTCAGATAACAAATCAATGACATTTTGACATTAAAAATTCAGATCGTCAATATGGAATACAGTGAGAAGATTTGGAGAAGAAAAGGAGAGGTTTGTGAACATTTATTTTAAGAGGGGACTAACATCTTGGGTCTTTGGATAGAAACTTATTGTGTCCTACACTGTACAAGTGTACATAAACCTCTGATAAGGGAAGGGAATTCCAAAAATTGTCCAGCCAGTGTTGATTTTAGACATTATCTAACCTAACATACCTGTAACTTGTACTTTAGGCCCCTAGGGTCTGTTGATAAAAATATGAACGCTATTTCTGAAACAAATATTGCCTAATATTGGTGTACATACAATAGAACACTCTGAGGCTTAGGTGTAAGGGTAAACAGCCCCAACCGATGGGTTAAGCTTATAGATATACGAATCTGCTAATCTGGTCTTATTGGAGATTCGAGCAGCACAAATAGGCACTATCATTGTGGTTGGTCTCAAATGTTCACTGAAGCAACGTTATTGGTCATTCCACAGAGAAAAAAATTGTCTTCTTTTACAACAACCTCTCAAGAATATTTCTCTATCACTCACTTTCTATCTGCTAGGTCTACCTATGATATGAAACCCTGATATAATATAATCGAAACAAAGGTACAATAGATCAGTTGCGCTTACTTGGGTGATGTTTCAAAGTCATAGAGCAGGAAAAATGAGGACCAACGGAATTTTTCTTTTTCTAAGAGGAGACCGCCTTAACATAATAACACTTAATACCGGAGGGGCCGGGGATGCTCCAAATTTTCGAAGTCTGGGCTGTAAAGGAGAAAAATTAATTAAGGGGGGCCGGGCGTAAATACGACCCTGTCTACACCGATTCAACATAGGGAGATAGGTAGGTGGTACCTATGTACCTACCTAGTTTTTATTTATTTTCGTAAAACGTTTGATAAAGGGAACTGTAACAGCGAAGGTCTCCGAAATCGAAGAGAGAATAAGTTTTTAAGTCCGCCCCTGGCGGAGTTTTTGCCAAAGGCCTACTTGCCCGTCTAGTTGGCTTGGTGTGTAGCGCGTCCGCCTTAGCGCTAGGTCGCGGGATCGATTCCCACCGGGGGTGGACTTTATCCTAAACAGATAATGTTTGGTAAAGGCTGGCTTTCTCCTATCCTATCCTCCTTTCTCTCTTCGCTTTTGAATACCTGAGCATAAAGCTGAAATTTGGTAGGCATATTCCTTTTATGGTCTAGGACCTAGACTCTAGGTGTGCACTAGATATGATCAATTTTCGATCGCCAAAATCTCCATAAGAAATACACAGAGTGAGCCGAGATTGCGGGAGTCTCGGCACACTGAACGGATAATGTTCGTTCTCGGAACGGCTGGCTTTCTCCTATCCCGTCTTCTTTCTCTCTTCGATTTCGGAACGACAAGACCTTGTGGCTCTTACAGTTCTCTCTGTCAAACCTCTTCAAAAAAAATAGATAGACCTATCTCCAGACTAAAAAGTACCCTTACCAGGGCTGCCCGGTCACATGTCACTTGAAAGAGGAACGTGGCAAGAGTTTTAGCCTCGGCACAAGATTTTGTACAGCGATATCTCGCTCTGACCTAGACCAACTGAATATCAATGTGCCTGTACCAACTGAATATCAATGTGCCTGTACCAACTGAATATCAATGTGCCTGTACCAACTGAATATCAATGTGCCTGTACCAACTGAATTACTAAATATCAATGTGCCTGTACCAACTGAATTACTGAATATCAATGTGCCTGTACGAACTGAATTACTGAATATCAATGTGCCTGTACGAACTGAATTACTGAATATCAACGTGCCTGTACGAACTGAATTACTGAATATCAATGTGCCTGTACGAACTAAATTACTGAATATCAATGTGCCTGTACGAACTGAATTACTGAATATCAATGTGCCTGTACGAACTGAATTACTGAATATCAACGTGCCGAGATTTTTTGGTGTGTTTACAAGTGAAGTTTTTTTTCCCTAAAGTTTTTTTGAACGGTACCTACTCGCCTACTTTTATTTAATTCCCTTTAGGTATTTAATTATTTTGTTTAGGTTTTATTTAAGTTTTTATTATAATTAGGTACCTATTTCTTTTTTTTTTTCTATTTGTCTATTATTTATTTAAGAAGGTAGCACACATGGCCTTGCTGCTTAACGTGTAAATAAATAAATAAATTTAAGAAGGTAGGCAGGCACTGGTTAGCACAGTGGACGAAAAAATTTCCTTCAATCGGACAGACCGCTCGAGAGTCTATAGTCTAACAAACTGACAGACAAAAGACAAACTAAAATACAAAATTGTCGAGTTAAAACATTGACCTCAACCTCACATATTGTTTGGTTAATGAGTAGGTACCTACACGCTCGAGTACATTATTATTGTTTTCCAGAATGATCGAGAAAATAAATATGGATAAGTAGGTATACTAGGTAGGTAATAATAATAATAATAATAATAATAATAAAAACAATATCAGACTCACAACATGAAGAGCTTGAGGTTTCTAATTGAAGCGTGATCTGGAAAAAGGGCGTAAAGTCACTTACGCCCTTTTTCGGGAGTCTAGATTTTTGGATAGCAAATTTTGTTCCAAACACGACTGTGAAAGAATCATTTTTCCATCTCTTTTGTACGACAAGTTACGGTCAATTTTGTGAACCCTATAACATATTGTGTTCATTTGAAAATAAAAAACTTTGAACGCGATTATCTTGAAACTGTGTTTTTGCAGTTATGCCCTTCTTACAGATCACGCCTCAATTTTTATTTGAAGTTTACAAAATAGAGTATACGCGAGTACCTACCTACTTACGAAGTAATGAAGTAAAAACGTATTATTAGGGAATCTTTGACAAATTACAAAGAAGAAGACAGAAGGTATGTTTGTTAAAAAGTATAGGCCAAAGTGGCAAACTACACATGGTAAAAAAGAAGGAGGAGGAGAAGAAGGAGGGGGAGGAGGAGGAACCAGAAGGAAGCTTTGAACGCGATTATCTGGAAACTGTGTTTTTGCAGTTATGTCCTTCTTCCAGATCACACCTCAATTTTTATTTGAAGTTTACAAAATAGAGTATACGCGAGTACCTACCTACTTACGAAGTAACGAAATAAAAACGTATTATTAGGGAATCTTTGACAAATTACAAAGAAGAAGACAGAAGGTATGTTTGTTAAAAAGTATAGGCCAAAGTGGCAAACTACACATGGTAAAAAAGAAGGAGGAGGAGAAGAAGGAGGGGGAGGAGGAGGAACCAGAAGGAAGGGAGAGGAAAAAGAAGTAGAGGAAGAAGAAGAAGAACACGAGGAAGAGGAGGAGAAAGATAAACTTTGGGTGAGGACTTTTATGTTTGTGTTTCTAGCCTGGGTTTGAATACCCGAATTTTAGTAGTCCCGAAATCGAACAGAAAATCCAAGAACGAACCTTATCTCTTGAGGATAAAATCCGCCTCGGGATCGAACCCGCGGCCTAGCGCTTACAAGGCAGACGCGCTACCAACCAAGCAGATATCTAAAACTTGAACTCCTCTTTGTCCGATACAGAGCATTTAATATTTTAAATTGCTCCATGGGTAAAGAGTAAGCCATATGTATTACTTATTTATATTGAGATGATTTGTGCATCAACCCGGTGTATAGCAGATACAAAAAGACATCTTTTCTTTATTCTGCTATCGCCATTCGGCGAAAGCTAAAGCCGCTACAACAACAACAACAACAGGAGCGGGGAAAAGTCATGCCCTAGAATCTGAGACTGGATGGTCACCCATTTATGTACTAACCATCAAGTGCAACGTTACTTAACTTCAGTGAATTATTGGGAACTTTCGATTTCTAGATTGATGATTACTCTAGCCTGTTGGAATGAAAAAAAAGTAAAAAAATCCTACGTAGGTAAATTTTATTTTTCAAACAGGTGCCTACCTACCTACATATCATATCACTATTATCTTTCCTACTTGATCGGAATGACACCTGTCAAATGTTGAAAAAGTGCTTCCTCTTCCACCTAACCTCTTCTTTAGTTCTCCAGTATAATAGGTACCTATACAGGCTATTAAGGCGGTCTCTTCTTGATCCCTTGTGTGCCGCGCCCATTTTAGTTTAGGACTATTGCACTGTACCTATAGGGTATACATATACAGGTACTAGATAAATATATAGGTACTCAAAGTAGGTACAAAGGTACTAGCTAGGTACACAAAGTAGGTACAAAGGTACTAGATAGGTACACAAAGTAGGTACAAAGGTATATTTAAAAAATATGTAAAATCTATGTACCTACTATCAGAGGAACTACCTACCTACAATCACGGCCATGACATAAAGTCACGGATGTAAAACTAGAAACTAGGTAACCATAGGTATATAGGTACCTATTTAAATGTAGGTATGAGTACCCAATACAATAGGTAGGTAGGTACCTAGTTACCTACCCATTATAAATGACAAATCTATGCTTTGTCCGGTCTGAAATTACCGATTTGCGTAGGTACATACATAGGTATCTACGTTTAGTTCAGTTAGCTAAGTATACATACATATGTAGGTACGTTTAGTTCAGTTAGCTAACTAAACTCTCTGTACTAGCATCACCACGAATTCTGCCACACAAAAAGTTACAGCCAGCCTAGTTAGCTTAGTTGGTAGCACGTCTGCCTTGTAAGCGCTAGGCCGCGGGTTCGATTCCCGCCCGGGGCGGATTTTATCCTGATGGGATAACGGTGTAAACATCACACGACTTTCCTTATCCTATTGAAAGATGCTTATTTGGGTGTTCTTCTGTTGTAACTTTTACAACATCTCTAACCGTTTAGTCAGTATAGCTGAAAACCGCCAAAAAGTGGTCGAAAGCCGCCAAGCGTTGTACCGATCTTAACCAAAAGTTTCGTGTCGCATCCTTGTCACATTTAACAGCTGCATGCCAAATTTCAAGTCTCTAGTTCTTACCGTTCTCGAGATATTTTGTTTACAGACAGACAGAAGGACCAATGGCTGAAACTTTGGATTTAGGCTCTGGGGATCTCAAAACGTTTTTTGGCACTAAGAACTGACCATCGGAAATTTGACCCGATTACATTACTTTCCTTCCTATAAGGAAAGTAAAGACAACATTGAGCACAGAGAGAACAAGAACATAAACAAAAGGATGAGTGTTTCATCGCCGTTTTCACATATCGTTGCAATGAAACAACCCTGCCGTAGTAGGCATGTCTCTCATCAGATAAGCGATAAGAGACACAATACATCGCATTTAAGTTGCTGGGTCAACACGAGGACACCAGAAAGTAATTCGTTGAAATAGGTACTTAGTTGCAATCGAAATGTCAAATATGAATGAAGTTTTACTACTGAATACTGAATTTTTACTCGAACCCGGGACCTTCTACATGATAAACACTTGTGTTACCACAGAATGAAGCGTTAGCAGTACCTAAGTAGTCTGGCAGCAAGCACACTAAATAACTAGCAAGTTTCCCGTGCTTCGCCACGGAAAATCATAACTCGAGATCGGTTTACATTTTGATAATGCTGCGAGTGATAAGCTGTTGACAACACGGGGAGTCGAACTTTGTACTTTCCACTAGGAGAAAATTCCAAGTACCAAGATTTCCGAGAAAAACCCTCCGTGTTTTCCTTTCCGGTTATGGTAAAACACAATTAATAGTTCCCTTGAATTTCTCCTCTTTGGACGTAAAGGGGAGGCTTTTTACTCCTTAGAGGAGTTCCTGACCTGTAGTTCGGATGCAATCGGAACCCAGTCCTAGATTGGGTGGGTTCCGGGGGTACCAGCACTACCAGCAGTACCTATTCAGTATTATACTTGAAGCCCTTTAAAATCCTATTAACCAATTTTTTAAAAGGGGAGGCTTTTTACTCCTTAGAGGAGTTCCTGACCTGTAGTTCGGATGCAATCGGAACCCAGTCCTAGATTGGGTGGGTTCCGGATTGGGATAGGTAGTATGTTTATACCTTTATTTCTTTCATTATTCTTTAATTAGTATCTCTTTGTCTCTTACTTTTACAATTTTAAACCATTTTGTATATTTGTATTTCCATATATTTTGTTTATTTCATTTTTTTTGACCTGTGTAAACAATAACCTATATTGATATACATTAAATAAATATTTGATTGATATCTTAAGTACCAGAAAAAAATATGTATTTAAAACAATCAACTCAATATATAAAACATCTCATCTAACGACGAGCCCATTGGCAGTGTTCCCATAGCCGCTGCATATCTAGATGAAACAATAATATGTATATAGGTAATAGGTACCTTATACCTACTTAACCACCTAGGTATGCATACCTAGATACCTACGCACGTAAGAGCCATACCTCGATACCTACGCACGTATTAAGAGCTTACTTGCTGACTAAAACAGTGAACCTGTGATAGTACCTACATACCTCGCGTGAGATAAATGATAAACAAAATTAAGTACACGTACCTACTATTAGTGAGTTTAAATTTTATTTGGTTTTATTTTTTCAACATTACCTATTATTATTATTTTTTTTTTTTTTTTTCAATGGGTATGTAATAATCCGATGATCTTAAGGTACTCCAGCATGGCTTTCACTCCCTCAGGCTCATCAAGAAGGGTTGAGTGGAGGAGGATAGTTGAGGAGGCCAAGGCCCACCCCGGGCTGTAGTGCCATTTGGTATGGTATGGTATGGACGTAATAGCGCAAACACATTGGCTGCCACGGGACGCTCATGTTTTTCTGTATGATTATACCTGCATGGTGTGGTTGGTTGGTTGGTTGGTTGGTTATCTGAACGAGGGCCTCTGAATGACATCCCATAACTGTCGACCGGTATGTCCAATTTCAAGGAAACTTGGCTGGGATTGAAATTGAACCCACGCTCTCCTGTTTACCAGGCGAACTTCTTGACCACTACACCAGCGAGTTCATCTACTCTAGAATCTGCTGATGTAGGGTGTAGGGATCTAGACTAATCTAGAGAGTCTAGAGAAAATTTTCTGTATAATCTACTCTATAATTGTGTATTTTCTGTATAATCTGTATAATCCACCTTCTAAAAATATGAGTCACACTTGGAAGAGTGCTAAGTGACACTCGAAACAGTATGCTACATGCTACAAGGTTAATATATCATGCCAAATTAGCCACATGATAGTAGTTATTCATTTGTTTTATTATTTTACTCGTTTATTCATTTGTTTTATGAGTTTATTGTGAGTAGTTTTCATTAAGTTACACATAGTACTAGTGAAAATATCAACAAATAATAATAATATTTATCAACAAACAGTCAAGAATTGTACTTAGTAAGTACCTATACCTACCCACATACGAGTACTTGGTAAGTTGGTTAATTACCGACCGAAATAGTTACCAGTTCCTGTTGTTTTCGTTAGCTAATTTTTCCTGAGAGTGGTGTTGTGTTTCGTTTTAAATTTTTATTCTATTTTGTTTCTTTTTCTATTCTATTTTATTGATTTTTAATAAAATGTATTCTGTCATTTGGAGTGCGTATTAGTTTTATCTGTCAAAACTGTTGTCAGAATGGGACTTTTTAGTCTTACCGACATTGATAGTAGGTAAAATTAAAAAAAGGTAGGTAGTACCAATTATTAAAACAAATAGGTAGGTAGGTATATAAATATTAAAATCCCTTATCCATTAGCCATTGAAAGCTGTGCGCTATTCAGGCCAGATTTTTTCTTCTTCTTTTTCTTCTTCTTCTTCTTCTTTTATGAAGGACAGTAAAATCAAGGAAAATATTTTCGAGAAAATAACAATAATAACAAAAAGTAATTGCGTTGTCCCCTCTTGTAACTGTCTCCTGTCTTCCTTATCTCAAGAACAACTCAAAAGATAACAAAAAATTTGACTAACAAATACTCGGGAACATTCTGAATACGTCTAGAAAAAAACAAACAATGTTCCAAAACACTTCTAAATCAGAGAAAATTTAACAAGTTTAAACACACATGAGTACTGAGTAGGCACTAGGCACCTACCTACTACCTGGGGAGTAGGTAAGTACCTACCTACATAAATTGGTAATACGCACATTAAAAAACGAAAATCAGAAAGGATAGTTAGGTAGGTGTTAAAAATGATTGGGCAACAAGTTAAAAAGTTCAAAAAAGAAGTTTGGTAGGTAGATCCGTATCATACCTACATAGGTAGGTCCCTCCCACAGTCCCACTTACAGATAAAGTAGGTACCTACTAGCTACCTAACCGTTGTTTTACCCATCTATTGTTGGTAAGTAGGTAGTCTCTAAAGAATCGTCAGGAATCGAAATGTTTTTTACGTTTTCATTGAATAAAATTTCTGAATTGACAGGTTGAGATAAGTATGTATAGTTAATTTAAATAAATTACTTAGTTATCTAGATCAAGTTGATTGTTCACAACTTATTTAAGTACCTATCTAACTTTACTAATATAAAAAAAATAAATTTCAAGTATTTTCGAACTTTTTGACGAATTAAGGCACAATTGTGAAAAGTTCATTCGGACAAAATGATGTGTTTCAATCATGGTCTCACACAGAAAATTGACATTTTACAAGATCATTAACAAAACAGTAAAGTTCTCGTGATTTTACAAAAACGTAAATTAACAACAGGTGATCATAAACTTGAACAAACACTGAAATATCCCGTCAATCGAACGGAAAAAGCAACATTTTAAAAAAAAAATTCCAACATTATTAAATTTTTACATCGCGAATTAAAGTGAACCAAAAAAGACTCGAAGCGGTTTTGACTGTTGCCGCCCGTTTGGAAGTCCCTTCAGTCGCCATTCTCCTAAAATTTGTACTTTATTAAATAGCGAAATAAAAGTGAACTAAAAAAGACTCAAATCGTTTTTGACCCTTTTCGACTTACCGCCCGTTTGGGAGGCCCTTTAGTCACCATCGCCCGTCTGGGAGGCCCATCAGTCACCATTCTCAGTCAAGATGGAGAAGCTGAGAAAGCTGTTTCGGAAGAATGATGTTGTAGAACCTGCGGAGGAACCTACCATCAGCACCATCTACTCGAAGAAAGTCCAGCAGTCGGTAAGTTAGTAGAGATTGTCCATAGGTGATAATTTCGCCCTTTGTAATAAAATGCCTTTATAATTTCGCCCTTTGTTTGTAAATGATTGTATTTGTCTTACCTTTCAAACAACCTGCTACTTCCCCGTCCAAAACTAGCCTGTTTTCAATATCCTCTCCTGGGACCCTCTAGGTTCTAGCCCGAAGCAAAGGCGCCTAGTCAGCATAAACTGACTGGCCGTGGCGTGACACTACATGGAATTAGAAATTACAACCCAATCAACCCATAAAGTGTCTAAATCAGGGTTGAATGATAGAGATTGCCCTATGCGATAATTTCGCCTTTTGTTTGTATAAAATTGTCAACTACAAAAATTAGTGAAATCTCCCGATAACACCCTCGCCGTTGTTTAAAGTTCGACGCCAAATATTTGTTTCTTTAGAGAGTGATAAAAAATTAGTTCTGCGAGCATTGACGTAGATTTCGCTCAAGGTCTTTTACACTACCGAGTACCGACCGACAGTTCGCGCCGAGTTTTATTCTCGACAAGTGTTGACTGCTTTTGTTTTGTTTTTTTTTTTTTTTTTTTTTTTTTTTTTTGTGAACAATCAACTTGATCTAGATAACTAAGTAATTTATTTAAATTAACTATACATACTTATCTCAACCTGTCAATTCAGAAATTTTATTCAATGAAAACGTAAAAAAACATTTCGATTCCTGACGATTCTTTAGAGACTACCCACTTACTGGCACTTACCAACAATAGATGGGTAAAACAACGGTTAGGTAGCTAGTAGGTACCTACTTTATCTGTAAGTGGGACTGTGGGAGGGACCTACCTATGTAGGTATGATACGGATCTACCTACCAAACTTCTTTTTTGAACTTTTTAACTTGTTGCCCAATCATTTTTAACACCTACCTAACTATCCTTTCTGATTTTCGTTTTTTAATGTGCGTATTACCAATTTATGTAGGTAGGTACTTACCTACTCCCCAGGTAGTAGGTAGGTGCCTAGTGCCTACTCAGTACTCATGTGTGTTTAAACTTGTTAAATTTTCTCTGATTTAGAAGTGTTTTGGAACATTGTTTGTTTTTTTCTAGACGTATTCAGAATGTTCCCGAGTATTTGTTAGTCAAATTTTTTGTTATCTTTTGAGTTGTTCTTGAGATAAGGAAGACAGGAGACAGTTACAAGAGGGGACAACGCAATTACTTTTTGTTATTATTGTTATTTTCTCGAAAATATTTTCCTTGATTTTACTGTCCTTCATAAAAGAAGAAGAAGAAGAAGAAAAAGAAGAAGAAAAAATCTGGCCTGAATAGCGCACAGCTTTCAATGGCTAATGGATAAGGGATTTTAATATTTATATACCTACCTACCTATTTGTTTTAATAATTGGTACTACCTACCTTTTTTTAATTTTACCTACTATCAATGTCGGTAAGACTAAAAAGTCCCATTCTGACAACAGTTTTGACAGATAAAACTAATACGCACTCCAAATGACAGAATACATTTTATTAAAAATCAATAAAATAGAATAGAAAAAGAAACAAAATAGAATAAAAATTTAAAACGAAACACAACACCACTCTCAGGAAAAATTAGCTAACGAAAACAACAAAGGAAAAAGAATGCAAAAGTGGGGAAAAATACGAAAAAGAGATAAATGTCACAGGACCAAAAAAGGGAAAAAAAGAAACTAGAAAAAAACACAAACTAGAAAAAACACAAAATGGAAAAAACACGAAAGAATTCTTTTTTTTCGACGGAATTTCGCTTGGAAACGACCGACAGCGGAGCTTTGCAGACACGAAATGGTGAAAAATGCAACAAATACTAAACGCTGGTGGATACGCTTGATGCGATTAATTCTCAACGGAGTCACCGGTGTTCTAAACAACGCGACGGGTATGCTGTGATAAGGAATTAAGGATAAGGTTGATAGTGGACGCGGAATGTTATCATTGAGGGGAAACAAAGGTGGAGAAGAAGGATAAGAGAGAAGAGAGGAAGAGAGGGGAAAGAAAGGAGGAGAGGAAAAGGAGAAGGGAGGGAGGGGAAAAGGAGGAGAAGAAAGAAGAGAAGAGGTGAGGGGGAGGAGAAAGAATTTGTAAAGGAGGAAGAGAAGGAGTTGAAAGGAAAGGGATGAGAGAGAGAAGGAAGAGAAAAAAAATAATAAAAGAAGGGGGGGAGGAGGAAGAAGATGAGAAGGGAGAGAAGAAGGATGAGAAAGGAGTAGACAAGGAACAATCAATGAAACAGAAGAAGAAGAGGAGGAAGAAGGAGGAAGAGAAGCTAAAATTTAGGAGGAGGCGAAGAAAGAAAAGTAGGTGGTGATGTTGAAGAAGTAGGGAAAAAGTAGGGGAATGAGAGGGAAGACTAAAAGGAGGAAGAGAAGAAAGACGAAATGAAGAAGGAAAAGGAGAAAGATGCCCAATTTTCGCTCAAATCACGTGTCCCTTAAATCAAATCACGTGTTTGTCATTCACGCTACCAAACAGATTAAAATGCATCGTAAGTAGGTAATATGTATATGAGTGCACGGCAGTGCGCCAAGCCAAGTCCCGTGGAACCTTCCGGAGCAGAACCGTAACAGATGGGCCACATAAATAACAAACATATCAGAGTAACCTTCCGGCAACGTCGGAAGGTATTGTTTACTAAGCCTAGTGGCAAGATGGTAATAATTTACTTCCAGTGGCGAATTCGGAGATTTTCAAAACGGAAAGCAATAAAACCAATAATAAACAGTTTGACTGTCTGGGGTAAGAATACAATTCCATGCTGGTGCTCTTAGTAGTCGTCCACAAAGGAGAACCGACCATCGACCCTAGCCTAGTCCCGACCCAAGAGAAAAGCTAATGAATAGAAGCGTCCTCAACGAAGCCTTGATTATAGCTCCAAATATAAGCACCGACACTTGCAGAAAATGAAGAAATTGAGCCTATTTTCAAGCGTATCTAAATAAGCAGGAGATTCCAGGCTGCAATGGCTGATGGTCTCCGTGATAGAGGAGGAGAACTATCGATAATTCTCCTCCTCTACTCCGTGATCGTCGATGGTCCAGGGTCTAGACTAGGGTCAGTGGTCTATGGTCGCCGTTTTGGACTCGCACTTAGAGTCCAGGTTCTCCTGAGGACGCACCACTGGTGATAACTATTATGTGTACAATATTATACATGTTATGCTAATAAGTTGTTTCCTGCGGACAAAACAATGGCAAAACTGCAGAACCGACTAAGAAATTTGATATCTTGCAACACATACATACATTACATATGTTAATAGCTGCACAAAATGTCATCAAGTGTGCCGGGAGGTACGTGAACACCAAGACTTTAACTATCACGTCATGTGAGCTCACGGGACGTGATAGTAGTGTGGCTGTCCTGAACGCAATTACCTACAATATTATGGGAAACCTTTGAATTACATTTTTCTGACTCCCCATGAGTTCACGTGACGTGATAATAATGTGCTACCTTAACCCTTTCACCCCGACTTATTATAGGACCAGAATCTTTTACCTTAAGCGACACCTATGTGATCATACCTACATAGGTACGTATTTTCTTGAAAATAAAAATCTACCTACCTACCTTTGTTACACTTCTGATTTTCACTTTCAAAGAAGTGGTTATACCTACCTAGTCCTTGAGCAGGAGTACCTACCTCCCTCCCTCCCTCTTATAAACATATGTACATAAGGTACCTACAACAAATAAGATAGGTACCTACCTACAAATACCTACCTACTATAAACCTATACTTACCATTTCTATACGCTTGTTACATACCTACGACCTACGCTACGTCTCAATTTCGATTGACGTACTTAAACACTCAATGCTAAGTGTTTACCTACTTACATTGTAGTGTCAATCAAGAAGAAAAGGTCTGGTGGGAACATCACACGACTTTCCTTGTCCCATTGAATTATACCGGAAACCGACAAAAAGCCGTCAAAATACCGTAAATTGTTGCACTGATCTCAACCAAAAAGTTTCGTGTTGCATCCTTGTCACATTCAAGGGTTTCACAGCAAATTCCAAGTCTCTAGATCCTATACCGTTCTCGAGATATTTTGTTTGCAGACACACACGGACCAATGGCTGAAAGCTGGCTTTTCCCGGCCCCCCCCACTCAGCCTGTGTGAGTTTAATGTGTCGCCGAATGCAGGCTAAAACCCAATCAGAAGAAAGGCCCCTCCAGGGGTCCCAAAGGTCCAATTGGGTCCTTAGTTGTGCTGATTTTTTTTTATTTTTTTTATTTTTTATTAAAAAGATGAGTGTTCCACCGCCGTTTTTATTTCGTAGCAATGGAACAACTGCCACATTAGACGCATGTGGCCTGTGTCGTAGCGTGCCCATCCCGTAGTATGCCTCTCATCAGATGGGCGAGAAGAGACACAATTTGTAATTGTAATTCCACTGGGTTTAAGGATACACATTGTACATGGCCCTAGTGAATAAGTTGTTATAAAGGACAAAGTGAAAGCAAAGGATTTCATCAAAATCGAACAATCCATCCGAGTCAAAGTTGTGGTCAAACAAACAGACAAGTAAACGAATTTAAAATATTTTACAATTTTTACATTAATACTTACCTGTCTGCCGTACTAAGGTATGAAAATACTCGTAACAATACGTGTTGCATGCAGATAATGCTGCCATTGTCACCGTGAGGTCATGCTATGGCATGCTATAGATTGCTATAGGTATAGGAGTAGGGTGGATATCACATTAAACTATTCCTGTGGCATGCTACAAACCAGGCACGGACGAAAGTGTCTACTTCAGGGGTCGCCAACCCCGCGCCCGCGAGAGCAGGTGCGTCCGCGGGTGTGAACACTTGCACTAAATCATAGGGGAAACGAGCTTCAGAAAAGGGGAAATTCCGAAAGGAAAATTTAACTACAGTTGGAGGCCAGCCTTGTTAGCTTAGTTGGTAGCGCGTCTGCCTTGTAAGCGCTAGGCCGCGGGTTCGATTCCGGCCCAGGACGGATTTTATCCTGATGGTATAATGTTCGTTCTCGGAACGGCTGGCTTTCTCCTATCCTGTCTCCCTTCTCTCTTCGATTTCAGGACGATAAGACCATAGCAGTTACAGTTCCCTCTGTCAAACCTCTAAAAAAAAAACTACAGTTGGAGCGTGAGTGTCTGGCCTTAAGGAGCTTCCATTTTCTCATTAAGTCCATTCCCTGCCAAAAGAGGACGTATAGTGGTACCCAATTTGGGCCACCCTAGCCCCGATTAGACAGGGCCCGTTTCCTCATTGGGTTTCCTGCCAAATGTTGAGCTATTTGATACCCATTTTGGGAAAGTCTAGGCCAAGGGCCAGTCTAGACTGAATAGATCAGTTGCGCTTACTTGGGTGATGTTTCAAAGTCATAGAGCAGGAAAAATGAGGACCAACGGAATTTTTCTTTTTCTTCTGCGACTTCTAGATCCCGAGATAAATCGATTTAAAAAATACCGGTAAATCGTAAACTTTGACGTCACGGCATACGCTTCCGTAGGCGATGACGTCATAATTCATGACTCCCGCTTCGTTTGTTTGTGCGCAAGCGTTTCTGCGCATTTTGACGTGAAATCTGACGTCACAACTCTTTGAACTTTTTGATTAGAACGGCAATTAAAAATTGAATTTTCGACCTTTTAAAGTTACTTTTTCGGAGTTTTGACCTCAAATTTGGATTTTTCACAACTTTTTACGTAGGAGTCGACCTTTTATTAATAATATTTTCCCAATTGCAACTCCTCCATTGTATACCTAATAATAGGAGGATATCAGTAAATGCACATCTCATCCATGTCAGGTTTTTAGATAAAAATATGAAATCTATTACGAAACGATTTCGACTCGTGCGTAAACTACACAAGTTTAGAGTTTGTCTCGTTTACAACTTTTTACGTAGGAATCTACCTTTTATTAATAATATTTTCCCAACTGCAACTCCTCCATTAACCACGGCTGGTCTATTGAATATTTATATGTAAGTACCTACCAACATCACTCTCCTAACAATACCAGGCGACCAATTTACAACACAAATAGTGATTACTAATGGATACTAGAAAATACAAAATGGGTAGTGTTACAATACCTACGAGTTAGGTACACATAGGTAGTGTTACAATACCTACATTGTACCTACTTGCAAGGTAGGTACCTACACCGTAGTGCAGTTAGTGATATGCTTCATTCGTCATTCCTTCATTGTAGAGTGGATATTGTTCCACTATACCTGTATATCTATCTACGTACCTGTACCTACCTCCCTACAACATAAATATTTAGTAAATATCAGCCCACCTCTGTGGCCGAGTTGTTAAGAGCATTTACTTTGAACCCGGAGGTGCTGGGTGCGAATCCCAGTCAAGGCAGAAATTTCTAACCAAACTTTTCCGTTCCCGGCAGGGAGTCAAAGAATGTGCGATTACGAAAAAAAAGCCCCTTTCTGGCCAAACTTTAACAGGTATGAGGTATGATCCATCATACCTGTTAAAGGAAAAAATTCTGTAAGTCCCATATTTAAGTAAAAAAAGAAAAATTGTTGAGTTAAAACTGAGAGCTCGCTTCGTTCTATTATTGTCAACTGAACAGAGCGCTTATCATTGAATCATTGACACAAGGTAATTAACAGTAAACAACCAAACATAAATACCTACTTAATTATGACCTTATGATATGTAATCTACCTAACATAAATATGACATAATGATATGCAACCTAAATACGTATTGAAATACCTACTCATGACAAAATGATGAACCCAAACTGATTAATGAATAACCAAATAAAATCTATGAGTTGATATATCAACAAATGATGAACCCAAATTGATTAATGAACTAACCAAATAAAACCTATGAATTGATAATGATGACAGATGCAAGTAGGTAGGTAACATTAAACAATCCTAATCAGTATCAAAAAATAACAAGAATAACAACAACAACAACAACAACAACAACAACAACAACAACAACAACAACAACAACAACAACAACAACAACACCACCACCACCACCACCACCACCACCACCACCACCACCACCACCACCACCACCACCACCACCTTTTTCTGACCCGATCCTAAACAAGTTGTTCGCAAGTAGTCTCTGAGCTGATGAGTGTGAAAATTAATGCAGAGTATTAATTATTCTTTGTATATTATGATTACATTACCTATGATTCGAGTGCTTTGACATCTCACAACTGTGCAATGCATAAACACAGGTTAATTATCCATCACAGATCAGAACACTAGAATTTATGTACCTTCAGTACCTTTAATCCAATATATGCCGCTGCCTTAGTACCTTTAATCAAGTCAAAGCAATAGAATTTACCTTTAATCAAGTATGTTCCTCTATATCTTCCCTCTCTCTCTCTCCCTCTATATCTTCCCTCTCTCTCTTTTCGTCTGCCTCTTTCTCTCCCAAAAAGCGTCTGCTATAGATGGGAAAGGGGGAAGATTGTGAGAAGAAAGGAAGAGATAGCGATAAAACGGGGAGAGAGAGAGAGAGAAGGAGGGAGAGAGAGAGATAAAACGAGGAGAGAGAGAGAGAGAAGGAGGGAGAGAGAGAGATAAAACGAGGAGAGAGAGAGAAGGAGGAAGAGAGGGAGAGATAAAACGAGGAGAGAGAGAGAAGGAGGGAGAGAGAGAGAGATAAAACGAGGAGAGAGAGAGAGAGAGAGAAGGAGGGAGAGAGAGAGAGATAGAGATAAAACGAGGAGAGAGCTAGAGGAACATACAGACAGAAAAAGAGAGAGAGGAGGGAGACACCCTAGATATAAATTCTATTTCCTATCTTCATTTAAATGAGGGTAGGTACGTAATATTCTCTGTCTTTCTCATACTCAATGGAAGAGTTGCAATTGGAAAAATACTATCAATAAAAGGTCGATTCCTACGTAAAAAGTTGTGAAAAATCCGAATCTGAGGTCAAAACTCGGAAAAAGTAACTTTAAAAGGTCGAAAATTATGATAGAGGGAAAATACCTACCTATGTATGTTGCAATATCTGTTTTTAACAGTTGAGTAGACATCAGAACGGTATCAGAGTAGGTAGCTAGGTAGGTAGGTAACCCTACGTTAGTGTGATTTGGAGGAAACCAGCAGATAGGAAGCCTCTACCTACGTGTCTTTTTCTTTTCAGTTTTCAGTAGTGAAATCTGTGAAACCACGTACGGTATTTGGGTATTTTCGTGAGTAAAAAAAGCGTAATAATACTTACCATGGAGTAGCTAGGTCTATAGTTCTGTTGGTTTTTACGAGTACCTAGGTCTGTGTTCTATCGTGCTAGAATTTTATAGTTTTTTCGTCAGTTATCAGAGGATAAAGGTGCTAAAACAGAATGCTAGTTCAAGTGAAGACGAAGACTTCTTCCAGTTTTGTGTCCGGGAAACAAGAAACTCAGGTAAGGTACCTGCCTCGGTGGTGTAGTGGTCAAGGCGCTCGACTGGTAAACAGGAGGGCGAGGGTTCAATCCCAGCCGAGGTATGGAATTTTATCCTCAATATAATTTGAGAATTTGACCACAATAATAGTAGTAGCCTACTGCTGGAGTAAAGGGACTTTTCAGTCCTATGCGAGCAATATAAAATAAGCACTATTATTCCACTGCCGTCCTTTCACCATACCCTAGCTCACTGTTTAGATTCTTGATTCT
Source organism: Diaphorina citri (assembly GCF_000475195.1). NCBI lineage: Eukaryota > Metazoa > Arthropoda > Insecta > Hemiptera > Psyllidae > Diaphorina > Diaphorina citri. Next base: position 560,688 of record NW_007377520.1, on the reverse strand, counting down.
TGCCCCCCCCCCCTTTCTCTTCTAGCTAGATTTTAAAGCTGGTCTCCCTGGGGCCCTCCAAAATTTTGAGTAGCCCTCCAAAATTTCGAGTACCTCCCCAAATTCTTTATCCATAATCGAGGGCTGCATCCAAAATTTCAACTTCGAAGGGTGAACAGTAAAAAAAGTTAAAAGGGTGGCCTGGGACTTTATGAACACAAGGTATATTTACCGTATACCTATAGCCTATATTAGGTACCTACCTACCTCCATAGTACCTACTACCTACCTACCCATTGCGTAGGTACACTAAATTATTCTTCCCATTTCATCTCCATTTCTATTCTGTATTTTGCACCTGTTTTCGTTGTTTTTAGGAGTAGAAGAAACGTAGCCCATCTGTTGACATCACATTTGAGTCACTCCCCAATTCAGTACAATCCAGTCTCATCCCAATGGGTTGTGGAGGTATGGGATAGAATAGAATAGACTAGAATAGAATAGAATAGAATAGGTATACCTCGTTCTTTATACTGCATTCTGGCAGACTGAAAAGTCCCTTTTCTCTCGCAGTCTAAACAAGGTCTTACTAGAATTAGAAAACAAAAAGAAAATGAAAAAAGAAGTCAAAAAGTATCTTATGATTAACAATGAAATTTAAATCATAAGAAGAAATTCCTACAATAGAAAGAAAAAAGAAGAAATACCTATACTTAATAGCAATTAATGTTCCCGAAAAGTACTACCTACATGTAGATTGTAGGTACTTAGTGAAACATGAAAAGATTGTTGTAAGAAGAAAGTAATCAATAAATCTATTATATTATTAATCTATTATTATTATCATTATTCCTGTACTCTCCAGGTTGGCATTTATGATACCTACCCATATATTTTTCATTCATTTTGGCAACCTCCGAAGTCCCGGGTTCGATTCCCGGTGGGGTCGAAGTTTTTTCGGGTGCACTCAGCCTCGTGAGGACTAGTGAGTAGGTACCTAGCTATTAATTGAGTAGCGACCAGTGGCGGCATTACCAGTGAAAGATCAGTGAAACCATAATGAAATGTTTGCTACCAGACTAGTTACCTTGGAGGGTAGCACGCTTGACTTGTAAGCGCTAGGTCGCAGGTTCGATTTTTTTCCAGGCCTCGTTCTCGGAACGGCGTGCTTTCTCCTGTCTTCCTTCTCTCTTCGCTTTCGGGATGATAAGACCAGTTAAAATACCCTGTATCCCTCTTTACTCAGCCTGTCCCTACAGTACACCCAAACTCTACCCTCTGAAAAAAAAAAAAAAAAAAAAAAAAACACGAAGAAAAAAAAAACACCCCCCCCCCTAAAAAAAAAAAAAAAAAAAAAAAAAAATCACGTAGAAAGTAGTTAGGTACCTACCTAAAAAAACCCTACTCTGCCTACCTATTTTCTACGTGATTTTTTTTAGCGAGGCGCACTTTACGTTTCACTTACACGCGACGAAAATTTTATCGATTTCTAGTAACATTTTCTTTTCTTTGATTGCCCAACCTGGAAATTATCGAGTCAGGTGTTTTTTGTTTACAAGTACAAAAATTTGATAAACAAAAGTGTGACGGTAGAAAATGAGTGACGGGTGGTGTTAAAAATCTTTTCTTTAAAGAGTAAAGAAATGGTGATAGTAAGGTGATATTTAAATACTTATCTTTTACTTACCGTTAACTGTTAATTCCATCGCTTTCTTTTCAAATAAGGTGTAAAATAGTTGTCCAGTAATGTTTACCGCTCAGTTGGCCCGGTTTAGAAAGTAAAAGTTCGTAGTTTCTTCAGGTTTCTTTTGTGCACTTTCTAGGAAACTCAGCAACTCAAGAGAGGGGACTTTTTGTGGGTATGAACACAAAGTACGAAAAGTTAACTAAAGTTAGCATTGATTCTGTGCTGGATGATGAAAATGTTGTGTATGTAGACAAGCGGAAAAGCTCGGTAAGATATAGTGAATTCTAGACATATTTGTCAACTTGTGAACTTGGCAGAGACTTGATGAGAGAATCAGAGGTACCTACGGTGAAAGTAAACTTTAGACTTGTAGAGCTTTAGGAGAGAAAATCCCAGAGTAGTTTGAAATGGTCGTCAACTTGTGAACTTGGCAGAGACTATGAGAGAATCAGAGGTACCTACGGTGAAAGTAAACTTTAGACTTGTAGAGCTTTAGGAGAGAAAATCCCAGAGTAGTTTGAAATGGTCTGAGGCTGGTAGAGAAGGAAGAAGAAGTAGGTACTAACTGTAGTATACATAGACAAATGGATTTTTTTTTAAAAGAGGTTTGACAGAGGGAACTGTAACTGCTATGGTCTTATTGTCCCGAAAGCAAAGAGAAAAGGAAGACAGGATAGGAGGAAGCCAGCCGTTCCGAGAACGAACATTATCCCATCAGGATAAAATCTGCCCCGGGCGGGAATCAAACCCGTGGCCTAGTGCTTACAAGGCAGACACACTACCAACTAAGCTAACTAGGCTGGCTAGACAAATGGAAAAGCTTGGTAACCTATAGTAAAGTCTATCTGTAATTTGTTACCTACCCTGTGAAGTCTGTGTACCTGGCAGAGAGAATGAGAAAGTCAGAGATAGGTATGGTGAAAGTAGAGGAAAGTGCTGGAGCAGATTGGATGATTTGGGGTTGGTAGAGAAAGAAAAGTGTTACACTTACTTATACTTACCTTATTGATGTCCTTATTCATGGTGCTCTGCTTATGTGTTCTATTTTCTGCTAAAAATTAATACTTATAGGTAGGTACTAAGTAACAGTTCATTTTTATTTTTGTTTGTTTGTTTGTTTGTTTGTTTGTTTGTTTGTTTTTTTTTTTTTTTTTTTTTATAACAACTATCGATACTCGATAAATACCACTAAGAAAAGTGCCTGTTGTTCTATCGATAGGTAATTCGATCCTATGGTAATACGTTTTTTTTTTTGATAGAGGGAATTGTAACTGCTACTTGAGGTCTTATCGTCCCGAAATCGAAGAGAAAAGGAAAACAGGATAGGAGAAAGCCAGCCGTTCCGAGAACGAACCTTATCTGTTATAAAGTTCGCCACGGGCGGGAATCGAACTCGCGACCTAGTGCTTACAAAAGGCAGACTAAATAAAACTAAAGATCTCAGTTACAGTTGCTGACAGTTACAGTTCCCCCTATCAAACCCTCTTTAAAAAATCAAATTCATTAGGTAAATGTAAATGCTGTTTCCTTGTGTTATTATGTCACAACTTTGGTGCTCACTGCAGCATTGTATAAGGAAGAGGATTAAAAGGTTGGAAAGGGATAGGACTTTAAATTGTCAACCTTCTCTTCAATTAAAACACATAGAAAATCGTATTAATAGAATAGAAACAGATGAGAAAAGAGGACCAAAGGGGAAGTTGAATAATCGATTTAATTCCTAGCCAGAAATTGCCCTCACGTCACATGAGCTCACGTGACGTGATAGTAGTGTAGCTGTCCTGAACGAAATCACATACAATATTATGGGAAACCTTGAACTACATCTTTCTGACTCCCAATGAGCACACGTGACGTGATGTTAAGTGTGTTTCTAACTTTATTTTTCACAAAAATTTTCCGTCCTTCCCAGGGCATCGATCTGGCGATCGATGAAAGCAGTTTCACAGGCGAAACCGAACCCGCTACCAAGGTCACATCGCCCATGTTGAAAACCAACGGACATACCTCCATGAGGAATATTGCTTTCATGGGAACACTGGTGCGCTGTGGTAATGGAAAGGTAAGCCAACTATTCAAGGTTTGACAGAAGGAACTTTAACAACTGATTAGTAGCCTACTGCTGGAGTAAAGGGAATTTTCAGTCCTATGCGAGCAGTAAAAATAAGCACTATTATTAAAATTTTCTGTCCTTCCCAGGGCATCGATCTGGCGATCGACGAAAGCAGTTTCACAGGCGAAACCGAACCCGCTACCAAGGTAACATCGCCCATGTTGAAAACCAACGGACATACCTCCATGAGGAACATTGCTTTCATGGGAACACTGGTGCGCTGTGGTAATGGAAAGGTAAGCCAACTATTCAAGGTTTAACAGAAGGAACTTTAACAACTGAGGTGTAATCGTAATCGAAGAGAGGAAGAAGACAGGATAGGAGAAAGCCAGCCGTTCCGAGAACGAAGTCCGGGGTGTGATCTTTGCAAAGGCCCAGTTGAACCATCCTGAAGATTACACTTCTATGATAAATTATAAAGAACGACTCATAGAAAAGGTTTGAATCCTTCTCTTGGCTTAGATGAACAGTGCAATAGTCCTAAATTAAAATGGACGCGGCACACAAAGGACCGCCTTAACATAATAATAAAAGCTTAGATAAAATGGAGAAGTATACTCATAGAAAAGGTTTGAATCCTTCTCTTAGCTTAGATGATCAGTGCAATAGTCCTAAATTAAAATGGACGCGGCACACAAAGGACCGCCTTAACATAATAATAAAAGCTTAGATAAAATGGAGAAGTAGTAACTGATTCTGGTAACTAAAACCATCAGAATATCGCACTTATTTTGCCAAAATATGGCACTAAAAAAATATGACAAAATGTCACTTGTTTTTTTTTTCTAGAAACATGTAAAAATAAACGTAATCAATATAAATAATGAATCTGAGACAGTTGTTATTATTTTTCTTTCTTTTTTTATGCAATTCAAAATTATTTGTAATATCACGTGATTTCTCCCCTCAGGGTGTGGTGGTAAACACGGTCAGAATATCGCACTTATTTTGCCAAAATATGGCACTGAAAAATATGACAAAATGTCACTTGTTTTTTTCTAGAAACATGTCAAAATAAACAATTTTTAATGAATCTGAGACAGTTATTATTTTTCTTTCTTTTTTTATGCAATTCAAAATTATTTGTAATATCACGTGATTTCTCCCCTCAGGGTGTGGTGGTAAACACGGGCGAAAAGTCCGAGTTTGGCGAGGTGTTCAAAATGATGCAGGCAGAGGAAGCACCAAAGACCCCCCTCCAGAAGTCGATGGACATACTTGGCACACAGCTCTCTCTCTATTCCTTCTGTATAATCGGGCTTATCATGTTGTTGGGCTGGTTTCAAGGTCGCCCGGTTCTGGATATGTTCACCATTGGTGTCAGGTGAGTTTTGCATGCTACCTAACCCTTCTATATCTGTATTCTATATGTATAATCGGCCTCATAAAGACGCCTTTATTGCGTGTGACCTAAACTTCTTTTGCATTCTACCTAACCCTTTTTTCTCTGTATTCGTTCCGGTCCTGGATATGTTCACCATTGGTGTCAGGTGAGTTTTGCATGCTACCTAACCCTTCTATATCTGTATTCTATCTGTATAATCGGCCTCATAAAGACGCCTTTATTGCGTGTGACCTAAACTTCTTTTGCATTCTACCTAACCCTTTTTTCTCTGTATTCGTTTCGATTAAATCGGAGATCGATCCCCATCTCTAAACGTTGGGCACTCGTATACTGCCTGATTGCCTCGACCCAAAGTTACCCACTTACCTTCTTGTTCACAATACTCGGTGGTCCAGTCTTCTTCGGCCTCATAAAGACGCCTTTATTGCGTGCGGCCTAAACTTCTTTTGCATTCTACCTAACTCTTTTTTCTCTGTATTCGTTCTGGATTACATGAAGAAAGAATAGCCCCTTTTATCCTTCTGGGATAAGACTGAAAAGTCCCTCGTTTTCTTGATTTTTCAGTCTGACAGTGGCAGCTATTCCAGAAGGTCTCCCAATAGTAGTGACAGTAACTTTGGCACTAGATGTTATGAGGATATATATTGGCCATCCAATCTGATATTGTGTGTTGTTTTGGTTTCAGTCTGGCAGTGGCAGCTATTCCAGAAGGTCTCCCAATAGTAGTGACAGTAACTTTGGCACTAGGTGTTATGAGGATATATATTTAGGGTGGCAGAAGAGGGAGCGGGCAGATCTCCTTTCTCCGTCACGTCAAATATTTCCGTCACGTTCATCTGGAACAAAGCCATCTCATTGGTTAAAAACGTGCTTCGTATAACTTTCCTATTGGTTAAAACGTACTCCGTGTAATTGGACTATTGGTTAAAACGTGAAAATCGATGGACTCCTTGAATCAATGACGTGAAATGGGACACAAATATTACTTAAGTGGATTTAAACAAAGCCATCTCATTGGTTAAAAACGTGCTTCGTGTAACTTTCCTATTGGTTAAATTAAAACGTACTTCGTGAAATTGGACTATTGGCTAAAACGTGAAAATCGGTGGACTCCTTGAATCAATGACGTGAAATGGGACACAAATATTACTTACCTAAGTGGATAAAAAAAAAGAGGTTTGATAGAGGGAACTGTAACTGCTAAAGTTTTATAGTGTTGAAAACAGAGAAGGAGGACAGGATAGAAGAGGAACACGAACCTTACCTTCAGGCTCGGTGTATCAGATAAAGTTATCTTCTTCTCTTCTTCTTCGCCTTTTCCCATGTTCAGATGGGGTCGGCCTCTCAATCAGCTTTAGAGTGATCGCTTTGAGGCCAACTGGTTTTGGCAAGAGGTTTGATAGAGGGTTCTGTAACTGCTATGGTTTTATCGTGTCGAAAACAAAGAGAGAAGGAAGACAGGATAGAAGAGGAACACGAACCTTACCTTCAGGCTCGGTGTATCAGATAAAGTTATCTTCTTCTCCTCTTCTTCTTCTTCGCCTTTTCCCATGTTCAGATGGGGTCGGCCTCTCAATCAGCTTTAGAGTGATCGCTTTGAGGTCAACTGGTTTTGGCTAGACAAAATTTTCCGAGTGGGATGCCCTTCGCACTCAACCTTCGCTATTGATATAGCGTGAGGAAATTTGGGCTAGTCTTCTCCCTGTTTATAGGCCCCTAGCTAGACGCTGATCTACTCTCTGTTTATAGTCCCTCAGCCAGACAGATCAGATAAAGTTATCTCCGGGCAAATAATTGAACCAATTTCTTTCCTGACTCTTTGTGCTCGGGGCCTCGCTTTGAGAAATTAGCTCTATTGGATTGAGCAATCTGATTCGTTAATCTTACTCCCAATACTAAAACTAAAAAAAAAATTGTACTCGTTTTTCGATTGCCAATATTTCAACGGGTTACTTTCTGGTGTTCTCGTGTTGACCCAGCACCTATAGCTCTATTAGATTGAGCAATCTGATTCGTTAATCTTACTCCCAATACTAAAACTAATCAAATTACTTTACCCACTTCTATTAATTTCAATTTGTGGCCCCGGTCATTTTAGTCTAGATTCGTATAATTATCATTTAGCCTCGTAGCCTCTTTTCCTATTGCAATATGATATAGTATTTAATATGTATTTTAGGCCTAGAAAATTTCTCTATACATCCGCCATTTATTTTTAAATTACGCTTTGTTGAAATGCTACATCATAGAAATACGGAATCCGATTCCGAAAGGAATACAACTTTCCTTTCTTCATCTTTGCAGAATGAGTTGACCAAGATATGAAGTATGCAATTTCAACGTTTTTAATTTGTTTTTGCCAGAAATAGTTCCAATATTACGTAATTATTTATCCTTGAATTTCATAAAATTGAAGATCTCACTGGAAGAATCGAGGGTCTTAGTAGAGTCTCCAAAAAAAAAGAAAAAAAAAAGAGGTTTGATAGAAGGAACTGTAACTGCTAAGGTTTTATAGTGTTGAAAACAGAGAAGGAGGACAGAATGGGAGAGGAACACGAACCTTACCTTCAGGCTCGGTGTATCAGATAAAGTTATCTCCGGGCAAATAATTGAACCCAAGACCTAGCTCTTACAAGGCAAACACATTTTTTTAATTCTTAACGCAACAAGACTAGTTCAATAGGTACAAGACGACAGTGCGAAAGGCCAAGTTCCAATATACTTACGGCATTATTTTCATCTATACTCTCTGTTTATAGTCCCTCAGCCAGACAGATCAGATAAAGTTATCTCCGGGCAAATAATTGAACCCAAGACCTAGCTCTTACAAGGCAAACACAATTTTTTAGTTCTTAACGCAACAAGACTAGTTCAATAGGTACAAGACGACAGTGCGAAAGGCCAAGTTCCAATATACTTACGGCATTATTTTCATCTATCAAACACAATTTTTTAGTTCTTAACGCAACAAGACTAGTTCAATAGGTACAAGACGACAGTGCGAAAGGCCAAATTCCAATATACTTACGGCATTATTTTCATCTGTATAGTAGAACGCCATGACAGCATCATGATGTGATGTCACTTCCAGTATATGTTCAATTTTCATCTGTATAGTAGAAGGCCATGACAGCATCATGATGTGATGTCACTTCCAGTATATGTTCAAATGTATCGTAATCATCTATGCTGCTTCTGGCTTCATTCAGTTCAATACAGGGTTGAGGTGGGGCTTTGTTGACACTCATATGGCCGTCTTCACTCACATCTAGCTTGAGGTTGACATTCATCTTGCTGTTACGTACGGGATATTCCTTCTCAAATGCCAGGTTGTTGTTGGTTTGTCCTAGTCCTGCAAAAAAGTGACAATTTTATAATTGACCGAACAATCTGAGGTCTAAGTTTTTTTTTTTTTTTTTACCAGAACTTTATCCTAAAGGGATAACATTCGTTCTCGGAACGGTTGTCTTTCTCCTATCCTGTCCTTGTTTCCTCTTTGATTTCCGGACGATATTACCTCTGTTTTTCCAATTCTCTCTATCAAACCTCTTGGGGTCCTTGCCCTCATTTTGAGGTCCTGACCATCCATCTTAAATTCACGAGCCCTCCCCTCTCCCTCTCACAGGCCTCAAAAGAATAGAAATTATCTCATTTATACTGCTTTCCTTATATGTACTGCTATGCTAAGAAAGAAATGCCCCCCTATTTATTTACCTTTTAACAATGTTTTTCAACTTTACAAACAGAAAAACTAACATAAAAACCCCCCCTCTCTCTGTTCGCAGGCCTCCAAAGAAGAAATGTGGCTCACGACGAACGAGGCCTCGCTCATGGGGGCGGAAGAAGTAGCGGCCCGCCTCCGCGTTGACTGTCGTAGCGGCCTCTGGTGGAAAGAGGCCGAACTAAGACGACAGCTGATAGGCTACAACGAGTTCTGCGTGAAAGAAGAGGACCCGTTGTGGAGAAAATACATTGAACAGGTGAGAAAAAGCGTATTTTTACTTTTTTTTATTGTTCCTTTTTCGGTCCCGCCCGGGGCGGATTTTATCCTGAAGGGATAATGTTCGTTCTCGGAACGGCTGGTTTTCGCCTATCCTGTCTTCCTTCTCTCAAAGAATAGAAATTATCTCATTTATACTGCTTTCCTTATACGTACTGCTATGCTAAGAAAGTAATGCCCCCCTATTCACCTTTTAACAATGTTTTTCAACTTTACAAACAGAAAAACTAACATTAAAACCCCTCCCCTCTCTCTGTTCGCAGGCCTCAAAAGAAGAAATGTGGCTCACAACGAACGAGGCCTCGCTCATGGGGGCGGAAGAAGTAGCGGCCCGCCTCCGAGTTGACTGTCGTAGCGGCCTCTGGTGGAAAGAGGCCGAACTAAGACGTCAGCTGATAGGCTACAACGAGTTCTGTGTGAAAGAAGAGGATCCGTTGTGGAGAAAATACATTGAACAGGTGAGAAAAAGCGTATTTTTACTTTTTTTTTATTGTTTTCCTTTTTCAACAAAATTTTCGGTCCGATTCCCGCCCGGGGCGGATTTTATCCGGAAGGGATAATGTTCGTTCTCGGAACGGCTGGTTTTCGCCTATCCTGTCTTCCTTCTCTCTTCGATTTTGGGACGATAAGACCTTAGCAGTTACAGTTCCCTCTGTCAAACCTCTTTAAAAAAATATTCTTGAGATAAACTGAATGCAAGCAAAATGGTCGAGTTCAAAACTTCAAACTCACTTCGTTTATTCAAATAAAGCCGCTTCCACACTCACCCAAAAAAATCTTTAAAGAGTAAAGAAATGGTGATAGTAAGGTGATATTTAAATACCTACTTATCTTTTACTTACCTACCGTTAACTGTTAATTCCATCGCTTTCTTTTCAAATAAGGTGTAAAATAGTTGTCCAGTAATGTTTACCGCTCAGTTGGCCCGGTTATCAAAACTTAAAAAAAAAGTTCCAAGAGATAACTAGTAATTAGTTTTGAAGTACGCAATTGCTCACATGGCCACCCATTCGGGTACCATCCACACGCAACGTTGGTTAACTTGACGAGCCACTGGTGCAATGCAGACGATCTATCTTGAATTGGGTGTACGCGCTATTTGCTTGTTTTTCCCGCTCCAATAAGGCCATGATTTTGACAGCTGTCCCGCTATATCTACCTCTTATCAATTCAATTAACTATCGATACTCGATAAATACCACTAAGAAAAGTGCCTGTTGTTCTATCGATAGGTAATTCGATCCTATGGTAATACGTTTTTTTTCTGTCTTTGTCTATCCATATTCTCTGTCTTTGTCTATCCACCGTCTGGGAGGTAGGTACCTACACTTTATACCCCGACCATAATAGCAATCAATACGCAGGATATAGCTCTCTCTCTCTCACACACACACTCCGTCCGTCCGTCTATCTCTCTCTTTCTCTTACACTTTACCCCTCTCTCGCTTGCTTTTTTCCTCATTCTCTCTCTCTCTCTCTCACTCCTTCCCTATCTATCCATTTCTCTATTTCTTTGTCTTCCTCTCTTTCTCCTTTATGTTTTTTTTTTTCATGTTCGCGGATTTCGCGATTATGTTCGCGGATTTCGCAATTATGTTCGCGGATTTCGCGATTATGTTCGCGGATTTCGGCGATTATCGGATTTCGCGATTATGTTCGCGGATTTCGCGATTATGTTCGCGGATTTCGCGATTATGTTCGCGGATTTCGCGATTAAGTTCGGATTTCTCGATTATGTTCGCGGATTTCGCGATTATGTTCGCGGATTTCGCGATTTTGTTCGCGGATTTGGCGATTATGTTCGCGGATTTCTCGATTATGTTCGCGGATTTCGCGATTATGTTCGCGGATTTCGCGATTTTGTTCGCGGATTTGGCGATTATGTTCGCGCGCGTTTATGTTCGCGGATTTCGCAATTTTGTTCGCGGATTTGGCGATTATGTTCGCGGATTTCGCGATTATGTTCGCGGATTTCGCGATTATCAAAAGCACAAATTAGGCTCACAGATAGACAACATTAGCGAGTGAGTTTTTGCAACCAAAATTAGTGTCCCGTTGACTAACCTCTTTAGCGGGACGCTAATGTTGGTTACAAAAAATCGCCAATATCTTTTGATTATGGATTTTTTTCATCGGCCCCAAATTGAACAGTAAATTTGGTTTTGGGGTCTAGTCGTCTGTTCCACGAAGGACTTTGCCCTTTCCACTCCCCACTTTTTACTCCACGCCCAGAAAAGGTATTGTCAAACGGTACGACGTTTTTCGCAGAGTGATTCGTGAAATAAGAAGGCCCTGAATGAATTAAAATCACCTAATAAGTATGAGGCTTTTTTTTTCTCTCTTTGCAGTAACCTCCCTGTTTAATGCTAATGCCCCCCCAGCCAGACTAAGCTGGTCTACTCCCTGTTTAATGTCCCCCAGCCAGACTAAGCTGGTCTACTCCCTGTTTAAC